>NC_049990.1:2967882-3059256 GCF_000003815.2 Branchiostoma floridae
GTCAGGATTAGATAGAGTTTTCTCACCATATACACCTCGGGCCGGGGCATTAACCCTTTATCAATAGATACTGATTTTATTCATGTACCTGCCGTGTCGTTGGAAAATAAAATCTAAGACTGAATTTCGAATTCAATAAAATTATCTCTCAACTTTTTGCTGGTATCGGCAGGCGAAGCATACATATTTCCGACTTCTTCCACCGCCATTAACTTTAACCTGAAGTCAAGTATTCTACGACAGTTTCTGAAGGATTATTCGCTAAATCTGAGAAAGTAATTACACAAAATTTGGCAGCCTCGCTGCAGATTACGAGTATGAAATTCCTTATACGTTCCTAACGAATTACAAAAAAAATCATAAATGCTTGCCGATGCAATGTCTTTTTGACCCGGTAGGAGTTTTATTTGGAATTTAATTAGCCAACATGGGTGTTGATAACCAATTAAACTACAACCTCGCGAAACGGCATAAAACTCCTACACCGGCGGCAGAGAGCTTCATCTGCCCTCGAAGAGGACCTGGCGGTAAGCTGGATACCAGGTTGTAAGCATACGGACCTTTCCGGAGGACTTGATGCCCTTGATGAGGCTGAAGTAGACAACGATCCAGGCCAGCAGCAGACACAGCGCCAGCTCCCACTTCACCGTTACCGGCTCGTCTATTCCAGACGAGCGCGTCAGCATGTACCGGCTGGAGACGAGTGGAAACAAGCAACTTTTATTCATCTTTATCGGGGAAATATAGTGTTTGTGCTACACTCCTTGCCCTAATAATTATAAGTTAAATCAACGACCCGGCCAAAACAACTATCACCTCGTGTTACTGGTAAAAGTAGCAGACACCCTTCGTTGACCGAGCACATGGTGCAGCAAGTGGCAGGACAGAGTTGGAGGGGTTAATCATGTGTGTGTGAGTGTGTGTGTGTGTGTGTGTGTATGTGTGTGTGTGTGTATGTGTGTGTGTGTGTATGTGTGTGTGTGTGTGTGTGTGTGTGTGTGTGTGTGCGTGTGTGTGTGTATGTGTGTGTGTGTGTATGTGTGTGTGTGTGTGTGTGTGTGTGTGTGTGTGTGTGTATCCGCGTGCGTTGTGTGTGAGTGCGTGCGTTGTGTGTGAGTGCGTGCGTGTGTGTGTGTGTGTGTGTGTGTGTGTGTGTGTGTGTGTGTGTGTGTGTGTGTGTGAAGATGTGACAGTACATTACTGCAGAGGCAATCCATAAGAGAACCAATATAATTAGTGATGTTGTTGATGTAGGGAATCAATAACTGTCGTACTTACTCAAAATACTCCGAGCTTGGACTGACGCGGCTTGAAATATTTCCGGTCCAGTCTGGGAAAAGACAAAACAGAGGTAAGAATTCTGGAAATTAATTTGTAGACTAAGAGTGGGTGGTTCATTTGTATATAACAGATTTACACAATTCAGGAAGGCACAGTCGTTTCCTGTGCAAGTAAGTTTGCTTTTTTTGTGTGAAATAAAGTTTATCTTATTTGATCTTAAACATAGTTTCTTTGCAAGAGGAATAAAAGAACCTATCTACATCAGGGCTTTTCAACCATATCCCTCGACGGAGACGGGGGGTGCCATAGACTTTCTGGTATGTATGATCCACTACTCACCGAGTCAAGTGTTCTACATAGGGTGACGTCACAAAAGCAGTGTATTACTAATTCCTTGACAAAGACTGGAGTTGGACAGTCGAAAACGTTGGGTAAGTTTTTTTAAGTCTGATTCAAATAACTTGATAAGGTCACGCATCTCACTGATCGTTTTGTGTCGGTTTTACTGGGCCGTACTGTGCGTATTGCTAGCGTACCTAAAACTGGCACAAAACGATTGAGATGCGTATGTATGCGTATTGTTTATACAACTGCATACGAATAAATGTCAATACGGACCTCATTCGGACTTGATATATACGTTTGTGTGACTATGACGCCCTAGCTGTTATATAAATTGTTTCAGATTGTTTCAGATGAATTCGTTCCTGTGACTATACAACCTTAAGTGCCTTACTTTTGAGAGAGAAGCTCTCCACGCAGTCGCCGGTGTTCCAGGTGTTGTTGCAGGTTCTCCACGGGAGGTCAGAGGTGAAAGACGAGAACAGGTAGAACAGTGTGTACGCGATGATGCAGTTGTAGTAGATCCCCACCAGCGCCGACGCTATCACCTGGGTGTAACCGATACCTAAAAACGATGGACATATCGAATCACATACATATGGGACACAGCATAATGTATTTCGTATCACCCCAGGTACAGGCCAGACAGGGGGTAGCCCGGAGGGTGATCCGATCCGCTGGTGGGTTGGGATCGAGGATGATGCGGAATACACATCCACCAGCAATCCAAAAACAAAAACAAAAAAATGAAATGTGGAAAGTGCAGTTGATAAAATTTTGATATCATCTAACAGAAATGATAAGAACATAAATTCCAACGTCGGAATTCGGTGTAAGAATTTTTTTCGAAACAGCGGCGCACTTGAGTAATGAGTGATGAGTAATGTCATCAGATATATGAAACGGTTCGGAACAACCTTGTAGAAGGTTATCACGGACAAGGTGTGACTAAAATCATTGTACCTTGCAGGAGAGGCAGACAGCGCCAGACACGGATCGGTCCCTGGCTGGCGAACTGTCCGAGGGAGGTCTCCAACAGGAAGATGGGAAGGCCGGCAAACACCAACATCACAACGTACGGGATCAAAAACGCACCTGTGGGAGGGGAGGGGGGTAAAGTTTTTATAATTCGTTCATGTCAAATACTTATCGTGTGCTATGTTGAAATGGGTCGGACTCGGTAATGCATGCTTTTTGATGTCTTGTGCAAAGTCCATCTTTTTACCTACTTTTCTTTTCCGTCGGCAACAGTAACAATAGGATTTTCCATAATTGACTTCGTGAATCCCAACCCGGGGCCCGGCCGGGTAGCTTTTGGAAACGAAAAATAAGACGCAAAAGGCAACAAACACACAGAACGCAAAAAGAATACTCATGGGCATAATTTGTGTGTATTCATTGATAAACACTTTTATTTTGGGTTTCCGCAAACATCCCGGCCGGGCCCCGGTTTGGAAATGGGACGCAAGCCTAACGCAGGCCTTTAATGACAATGACAATGACCGACAATGACGTTTACTGCATAATCATGCCCCATTGGGGCTAAATGCAGTCAGTTTGGTACATAGGGAGTATCTGGAAAGCTATACATAATAGAAGCTTGAAGGTTAACTCGCCTCCGCCGTTCTCGTAAGCGAGGTAGGGGAACCTCCAGACGTTTCCCAGCCCGACGGCGTACCCGATACAGGAGAGGATGTAGTCGGCCTTGTTGGACCAGTTCCCGCGCTCCTTGTTCTCGTCTCCGTCATCAACAAGTTCCATCTGGCTCACGGCGTTCGGATCGTTCTTCCATGTCCCGTCATTGCTGCTGTGCTGGAGAACGCACGAGGAAGGGATGTTAGAAAACCTTAGGCAAACCTTTGAGTTAGTAATTACAACAAGTTTAGCGAAGCTTTATTTATACCACTGTTACACAGACGAAGAGCTTCGGCTGTATTTGCTGATTCTCTACATCTGTTTCGGGGCTAAGCTGGTGCAAACTTAATTTCACAGGTCCGGAGCCGTGTCAAGCGTTACTTTTTCCAAGTTCTTATATTTAACTCCATTGGCTCTAATTAAAGTGTTCATTTAAGTCTGCAACGTATTCAGCATCCCGGTTTTCACTGGAGAACGGACGAGGCCATTTTCTGTTTGGCTCGACAGCAATGCCCAGGCCTAAAAATTCCCATTGACGGTGAGAAAGTGAATGATACATTTTATTTCCAGCAGGTCGCCCGATTTTCAGATCGACAGAGAGTACATGTCGCCTAAAGATCTACCATATCACATTAAATGGGACTCGGTGACATGCGTGCAACGGAGAATCCCTAAAATCGCGCGCAAATCGAGAAACTGATGGGTTCAAGCTGTCCTTTCAATACCATCATACCGCAGGTTCCGTGAGATACCGGCTTAATTGAACGTTTGACAGCACAGGTGCGCACAGAGGTCTGTGGTTCGACTGGACAACGCCCAGCATTTTCTCTCTGGTGCACGGAACATTTTCTTGGTGGTCATTTGATACTTATCAAAGATAAGATCAGCTGAATGCGCATTCAAATTAGTGTGTTTGCAAAGCTGCTATTAACAGTATCAGAAGCGTAATGGAATGCCATACATCATGTAAAAGTTATGACAACATCTCATTACATACTTGATTTACCGGATTCTCTGGTTCCTCATTAACATAATTACTACTCAAAAGCTATATCGACACGGTAGTCCACTTTCCAAATGTTGCAAAAGTTTAACTTATAATCAAAGGAAGCCCGTATTAAGCCATATTCCATAGCTGATCACTTCGCCATTGATAAAAGGCATTGACACGTTCTGTTACTTTTAACCTCTCAACTTTACCAAGCAAGTTTTACAAAGAACTCCGCGTCCTGATTTTGCAGATTTACGATTAAGGCTGCAAAGCAAGGAGTTCAACCTGCTGTGTTTGACAAGACTCAAGTTTTGCGAAAGGTAAAAAAGAAATCACCGAAACTTTTCTCACATATTATGCACAATCTATCCTTGAACTGTTGGTTATGAAAGTACATGTAAGCATCTTTGCCTGTTAAAATACCTGACCAGGCATGTCTTTGAATGGCAAACAATCCGCGATCAACAACATTGAAAACTTTTGTTTCCTCTTAAACACGTCAATTACAGACAACTCTTCTTGAAGTCACACTGAAAATGCAAAAAAATTGTCACCTGTTCGTTGGTAGCATTGTAGTTCCCGGCGTCCCCGGCTTGCAGCGCTGGGTTGTCCATGTTCGCTGAGCTTTCTGGAAGATCTTATGTCAAGACGACCTGTTCTCGGCACAACTCAAGGGGCGTCTGAAGTTTTGGGGAATAAAGACTTCTTTGTTGCAAAGAGATAAAATCTGAGACGGACGGCTCCACTAAAACATGGGAGTGCGCGCTCGTTGCAAATGATTTACAGCTACAAAATGCTGCAAACAAAGGCGGAAATTGTGGCAACAGGTATTGGGATTTTCCATTACCTTAAAAATTATATATCGCGATGATAGTCCTCGTGTTTTAACTGTGACTCTTTGTGGAGTTTCCTTACATGAAGACCCCCTGGTAATGAAAAGATGGAACAGTCCGCCCTTATTTGGCTTGGGGCGGCTGTGATAAAACTCTTCATCCAGTCGTGAAAACTGTGGCGCTAACAAGCGCGTGATTAACAAGAATGAGTACGCTTTGGGTAGCTTCATGATTATCATTAGGCCCAAGTACAAGTGGTTAAAGGTGAAGGAATTTTTCGATATTTCGTGATGATTTCCAGAGCTACCTGTGTTGTTAGATTGACCTCTTTTGTTTTGCGGGCCAATGCATCAAAAATCACTGCAGTTCCCCTGGGGGGACTCAATTATTCTAACAGGTTAATAGTGGGTCGTGAGGGCGTTACGCCAAAAGTGCTGTGTTTTCAGTTTTTTTTAAACTTTTCGAGCAGTATCATAACGGTCAGATTGCAGGCAGTGCTAGAATGCGGTAAAATGAAAGCGAACTGACCGGAATGATAGAATCACGCTCATCTTTCTGATTCACATCCACTTTTCGTGTTCACCCAGTCGAAACGATCGAGTTCTTGCTAGTTAACATCTGTCAATCAAAGCAAGGAATCCAAAGTTCAGGACATCTGCAGTCACCATCTGTGTCTAAAAGCAAGAGAAAACATCGCAAACATTCAAGCATCTGGGGAAAGTTTACTAAACGTGTATGATAGGGCCTAAATATTCTTAGTTTTTTCAAAGTAAGTTTTCCATTGGTACTAGTAGAACCGTCGCTGCCCAAGTCTTGCCCGCCTCACAGCCAAGCAGACGTCGTGTGAACATTGTTAAACGCAATTGCATTGTCATCCTCCTACGCACGGTCCCAACGGCTAGCTGACTGCTCAGCCTATTGGGCCCTGCTATCCCAGGCCCTACCCCCAGGTATTATGATTGTCGCCACAAACTCGCCGCCCTGCTTATAAATATTAATGAGCTTACCCTTATATGGGCAGTCAGCCGTTGGGATATTAATGAGCTTACCCTTATATGGGCAGTCAGCCGTTGGGAATCGGGCGTAGGAGGATGGTGCTATGTAAGACGTAACATGATTGGCTGATAGCTTCCCAGCGGCCTTTGCGAGACAGCTTTCGACAACAAAAAGCCCAATACCTGGGGGTAGGGCCTGGGATAGCAGGGCCCAATAGGCTGAGCAGTCAGCTAGCCGTTGGGACCGTGCGTAGGAGGATGTTGCATTGTGCACGGCATCGAATCTGCATTAGGCTTACTCCACATTTCCAAACCGGGGCCCGTCCGGGCAGCTTTCGGGAAAAGGACACAAAACTACACAAGACATAAAGAGAATAATCATATGCATTATTTTGTGTGCATTGTTACATAGACAATCTTTATTGACACGACAAAAGTACAGCGACTTTCGTAAGGTCTACATGTATAACAACTACTTACAGTACAACTAAACACATATACATGGATATCTATAGGTATGGATACATCAACATAAAGGGTCTAGTATGTCATTTACACTATTGGTTCTATGGTATAAACAATCGTGTATATATCTGCCTACTTGTACACAGTGAGGATTATCGCCTCCCAGAATGTACTTAAATTTATCTATCGAACAGAGAGTAGCAAAGTCTTTGGAGCAAGCGGAAAGTAATGTGAACAGCTCTGTGCGTTTATCATCATATCGAGAACAATCCATAACAAAGTGTTACATATTCATTTATTTACATAGACTAACTGATACTCATGACCCCCTCCTGCCAAAGTGGCGTGTTCCTGACGTCACTGCTGGGGATAGAGTGGGTCATTCTGTGAAGAAGGTCGACGGAGTTTGACCCAAAATTTAGGGTAAGTCCCTATGTTGTAATTCAGTGTTGGGAAGAAGGTTTAGCAATTTATATAATACACATTTATATTTTTAGTTTCCACAAATAGCGCCCGGGTGGAAATGTGACGTTAGCCTTAGCCAGAATTACTATGACGTTACTCAACGAAGATAGTGTGTTATGCCGAAGGGCGGTTATACCAGCTATACCGTGTATTTAAAGAAGGCTATGGGTCGTGCCAATGTTACATATGTACATCAAATTTGTGATGATTCTGGCTGATCGGCTGAAGAACTGCCCAAGGCTATGGAGGATAGGGAAGGATGGAGGAAGAGAGTCATGGCCATCCGTGCATGCAACCAGCACGCCCGGATGATGATGATGATGATAGGTCGAGCCAATAACATACTCTGTACAACGTTTTGTGAGTGTCAATAAGAGAGCTGAAAAAAATTGACAATTGAAGTTTGGTACCAACCAACCTTGGTGCCGGACAAATGTAATTGTCCCTCGACGTGGAACGTGGTGAACACTGCGTGGATTCTCGCTTCCACGCCCATCCTGAAGCTCATTTGTAGTCACCTGAAAGAAGAAGCCCCTCCCCTTTCGGTGACGTGTGCACTCTCGGCTTGCATAATCCTCAGTTCTTCACAACCCGTTCTGGCCGACCATCCCAGGGTGGGAATAGTCAGATGCAGCACCCCAGCAGTACTATTTTGGGCTGGGTTTCACCACGTTCCACGTCGAGGGACAATTACATTTGTCCGGCACCAAGGTTGGTTGGTACCAAACTTCAATTGTCCCTCGACGCTGTCACGTGGTGAACACTGCGTGAGTTTGAAGCGGAGGCCAGAACAAAAAGACCAAAGTGAAACAAATTTGACGCATTAGTCATAACTTTTCAAAGGTCTAAGAACTAGACCAGTTAGCCGCTTGCATAATGACCTTTACTGATACCCCGGATTGACAGGCAGCAAAGGTAGGCGCACTTCTGACAGAATGGCCAATGAAGCTTTATGTGACTGAACTAGCTTCTGAAAGGAATGATATAAGCCAACGAGCTATCGCGGCTGAGCACACTGCCTTGTGCGGTTTGGCCAATGCGCGGAACACTCTTGAAACGGAATCAGAACAGAACTTTGCTGTCCTGGCTAAAAATGCTTTCAAATAAAACACAGGACACACTTCCTTCTGCTCAAACTAAGACAGAAACCAAAGAATAAGAAGGTTTGTCCGGTCGAGACGTCTTTGTCAGTCTGTAGACTTCAAACGACAAACCCTCTTTAGAAGAGGTCATATGACTAGAGTCTAACAATGCCAATGATTGATTTCTGACACTAAGGCTAATAACATAGCCACCTAAGAGTCAACTGTTTGAAACAATTTGCCGGTGCCCACTTACGCAGGAGTTTCAGGACCACTGAAACGTCCCAAATAAACTTACCTCCAGCTCAGCGAGACCTTCCCCTACGTGGAGAGGAGCAACTTCCTTCGCTCTTGCCTTCAGACGCTAGGAGCAATATGGTCGCTACTCCAGAGGTTAGCACTCTCTGTAGAACTAAAGTCACCAGGGACGTCCACACAGAGAAAGTTGTCTGAAGGACCTGGGAGTCTACTGGTACAAAAGCAGACTTGTTGGCACTGGACTGTAAAAAAGCGCGAACCGGATGAGTCTCCAAGGTAGCATGCCGATGTGCCCCCGAACGGTGCCATTTGCAACACCCGCACCTCGTATTGTATGTAGGAATACTCTCAGCATCTTTTAGACGAGAATGGCCTGCTGAATAGACACAGTACGCGACGCCTACAGATCAGGCTCCCAGGACAGAAACCGGGTAAGAATCTAATATATATGTGGGAAACACTAAGTCCAATGCTCCCCATTTGCGGAGGCCGGGACACTTGTGTAAGGTCACGAACACACTGGTGTCACAGATCAAAAGTTAAAAAAGCAAAACTTGCATGAACTGATCTGGCGCGGAAGTGCTCGCATGATGTCAAAGCCAGACACGAAGACGGCTGACACGTGGAGACTACTCATCACCACGCACTTACACATGCTGAGGGCGAGGTGATGGGCTGGAGACATGTTTCTGACCCGGCAGTTGACAAACTTGGAAGATGAAAAACTAAGATACAGACACGGTGAGACGCGCGAGTCCTAGCAGAAGGGTGACACTGCGAAAGGTGGACAGCATCTGAGAGTGCCAGGCTCTACAACGAGCCCAAGGTCCACCTGTGCGAATGCCTCTTGGGGAGGCCAAACAGAGAGCTGCTGCTCTGTCTAACGCGATGTTCTCCCTGAGACACTGGGAAAGTGCCATATGACTGAACGTAAAAAGGGGGGTAAACTGACCCATCAACAAAAAGGGGTCCTGACTAGCCCTTTATGGTAAAAACCAACACTCCTTATATTGTAGAGTGAGGGAGAACCTGAAGAAGGTGAAAAAGTAGGTAACTGAGCAGAACTAACACTGTCGCTGCTGTGACCGCTCAAAACTTGTAAAACAAGTGCGAACCGAGAACTCAATAAGAGACCCGTTCTTGTCAAAAGACAAACTAGTATCCTACTCAAAGGAACTACTCCTGAACTCAGGAATTCACCAAAACTGGGAAAAATATTCCCAAAAGGTTAGCATAGACCTAGACTAAACTAGGAAAAACACTCAAAGGTAAAAACCTTTACAGTAAAGTGATGCTAAACACTGACACCAACCAAAGGTCAAACCAGGTGCAACAAAACCTGAAAACTACCATCATTTCAAGAAATGGTGAAAACTTGGTAAAACTCAGAACACAAAAAAAGGTTAGATAACCCAGCTGAAAAACAGTCCAGAACAGAAAACTCTGACATGTGTGAAACACAAAAAGATTAAATAATTTTAAAATATATAAATACATTTTCTATTCATTTAAAAATTTTATAAAACCTCCTAGATTTTAGTAACTAATTTAAAGTTACCTCAAACTTGCACAAGAATCCTGTAATTTGCCCATAAAAAATACCGACATAGGTACCACACACCCTCAGAATGGTAAAAACCATAAAGGTACGGCAAAAAACGGTCGAGAAAAAAGTAAATAGACATTTAAAAGCGGTAACTACCGCAAACCCGCTAAAACCGCAGTCAACGTAGGAATAAAATCTCAAACGGACCGCAAACGCAAATGCAACACTGCAGTTTACACTGAAACCGCAAGAGGGCGTCGAGAACTCGGGCAATCTCGCGAGAAAAGCGAAAAACAAAATGGCGCTCACGGGCGCTCACGTGACGTAAACAAGTTTGTTGTGAACAGCTGTGAACATTCTAGAAGGAATCTGCTGTGCGAAGGCACAAAGTGAGCACATCTAGCGGAGCAACAGCCCCAAAACAAGGATATCAACCCTGACATACATGCTCACTATGCTAATAAAGGAATTTGGGTAATACCGATAAAAGATCGGCCAAATCAAGCGCCTGACAAGGACGACATTGCGGCCACAAAAACACACTGAGTGACGTTTAATAACGTTACTGATCGATCGCCGAAAACAGTAGGTTGCCCGAACAAACTCAGCTAGCTAGCAGAGGCACCGGGCGCGGTTAAGTAAACTGTAAGTCCCAAACGGACCAGCGGGAACCACCTGTCTAGACTGAAACTGTTTCAAAGACAGCAAAAAAGGAGGCACCTATGAAGGAAGCCTCAGCTAAACTGCAGAAACCGCATGCAGCGAAACGATCGGTGGCTGAAACTCAGGACAGAGTCCTTGCTGAAACCTCAAGGTAAAACTGAGGCAAATAACCGCTGAACAACTTCTACCCAAGTTAGAAACGTAGAAAACGTAACTACGTGTCTCTAACGAACGGAGAGACTGGTCAGACGCAGAGAAAAAATATATACTGCTGCGTGTAAACGAAACCGACTCAACGGTGCGTAAAATTATGTGGCAACAGACGCAGAGAAAAATAAAATTCTGCTGCGTGGAAACGAAACCGACTCAACGGTGCAATCAAAATATGTGGCGTCAGACGCAGGGAAAGTTATATTCTGTTGCGAGGAAACAAAACTGACTCAACGGAGCGATCAAAATATGTGGCGTCAGACGCAGGGAAATATTATATTCTGCTGCGTGGAAACCGACTTAGCGGTGCATTTAATGCGGCACAAAAACGTAATACAACTCCATCATCCATGAACTAAGTGGAACCGGAGTAAAGTGAACTGAGGACAACGTGCAAAGGGTACGTTACGAGTAACGTTACCTAAAAAGGTAAGTCGAAGGAAACCACACCTACCGGAGTGGGACAGCACGTTGTACTCGTTACGGCATGGTACGCACTCGGCGACCATCTTGTGCCGATCGTGGAAGACCCATGTAGCCAGTAGTCGCCAGCGTTGTCCACACTCTTGTCTTGGCGTCTGAGAACTGGCATCTCCGAACTGGTATTATACCAGTTTCTCTGAAGGTCTTCCAGCGATGGGGGCACATTTGCAACTAGGACTGTCCTGTAACCGACTCGCGGAACAGCGCCCGTGCAAAACTTATGTCTCTCGATGTGCCCCTGTGCATCTACTGTTAACACACACGAACATTGCCGGTGTATAACACTCGATGCACCGGGAAAAAGGGAGACCATGTGTCGACCTTCCAGTCTTGTCTTCCTGCCAGAACCATCCCTAAGGATACGTTGAATGCCTCTTTGCGCCTACGGAAGCCGCAAAGGAGCCGAGAACTTCCTGAACTCCCAGGAATTCTTCAGACATCATGCTGAAGGCCACATGTGCACGGAGTGCGTTCTGAACTTCCTGTGTGGTGATGACGCCCAAAGTGGCACGCAACTCCGCTAAATTTTCCGGAAAATCTTCCTGCTCCTGCCCGGACAAATGCTCCTGCTCAGACTCCCGAGGAGTAGACTCGCCGCCATGGAGCGTAGAACTCCCCTGTGCTGCCGGGAGACCGGCCATACGGCGCATAAACTCCCCCAGACTTTTGACAGGGGGGACGGCGGCGAAGCACGTGGTTGTACACCAGCACGGACACGTTCCAGCATGGCGGAGCAGGCGGGGCAGTACTTGCCCTATCTTCACGCGACGTTTTCCTCTTACGCTCGCGTTTCTTGTCCTCTTGAACTTGCCGAGAGCGCGACTTATGAGGGTCACTTTCTTTTGCGTGACCACTCAGACTTATGTTAACTCGAACTACGGTCACTAATTGTGACAGAGCTATACGGAATAGGTCTTACTATTACGAAGCAAAAATTATAACTGAGGATTATGCAAGCCGAGAGTGCACACGTCACCGAAAGGGGAGGGGCTTCTTCTTTCAGGTGACTACAAATGAGCTTCAGGATGGGCGTGGAAGCGAGAATCCACGCAGTGTTCACCACGTGACAGCGTCGAGGGACAATTGCCAAAGAGCTGCCCTTTCTCTACAGCACGCATGCTCTAGCACGATGTCATTAACCCTTTAGCTACCCAAGATCGGATGTATCCGGCGTGTAGATACATTATCTGTGTGTGTAAAGCCGTTCAAGGGGATAGGACTGAGTTTCAGATAAGAGAGAGTCCTCACTACCATTGTTTCATGGGTGGTGGGTGCGGCGGGCAAAGTTGAATGTAAACCAGAAAATATTGTAAACTGTGATAACAAACAGGACCTACATAAAACTAACCCACGTCCGTACAGTATGGGGGGGGGGGCCGAATAGGGGCCTAGCTGATGTAAGTCCAGAACACTGCACATGAGCATACACAGAAAGACAGACACACGCAAACATTTAAGTTAAAGTCAACGACACCGCCACACACTCACACTGCGACAAACAGACCGGCGCCTGTCCTTGGTGCTGAACTCCGCCTACGGGTCAGTGCTACTTAGCCTTCCATTTGCACTGTCTTTTATTTCTTGTGAGAGCGCAGATTCGCGATTTTCAACATGACCTATAAGGTTCTCTAATACCGGGAGAGGGAGTTCAGAGTTCCGTGCTCGCTGTAGCTCCCTCTCCCGGCATTACAAAACCTTAGCCCATGTTGAAAATCTCGAATGTGCGCTCCCGCAAATCTAAAAGAGCTGGCGCTCACTATAATACTACATCTGCGAAGGCCGGTGCCTTCCCGAAAAGTAACCTTACACATGGTAATTACTCAAAAAGTGCAAGAAGCAAATTATGGATTTTCGCCACATTTATTTCAGCTAAAAACGCACACTAACAAATACTAGAAGAATGCCTAATATACATGGTTAAAAAAACAATGAATGATATTTGGAAGCAGCAGAAAATATACATGCTTGCGGCACACACGGTGAGATTTACATCATCTTCGGTACAATAAACTTGCTGCATAGATAATATCTTCTACAGATACTCATGTTTAAAGTTCATGGTTGATATGCCACTTTGATCCTAAAACACACAAACTCACACTACTGATTGTCAAGACGTCCGTACATAACATTTTCTTACGTCTTCAAAGACGGGAAAACTTAATTTCACATGTCCTTTCTCACAAGTTACAAAAAACTCACAAACGTGACGTTCAATCTTCTTACACCCTGCCTCACACATTTTTCTGATTATCTTTTTCTTGTCTAAAAGTATCCTTTTCACTGATCAAATCTAAATCTCTTACATGACGTCATTGCTCCCAAAGCTGTGCACATGGTTTGGTGACGTCACCACAGATACTGATGATGCACCTGTTCATGTGTTTGTCGACTGTCAAACTACTAGTATACAATCAGTACTATTGACCACCTTGACATATTTGGATTTGGATCTGTAAATTTGAACAACAGTTCATGTGCAATGTATCCACCGATTGCGACTGTTACTATAGCAACTCGATAAATAACATCAACAAGAGCGGTTAAGTCAAAGTCAAAAGCTTTATCTCCTACGGGCAGTAAAAAATATACATCCCTCCATATATGTAAATAATGTATATTCATATATATTACATAATTAGCTGGGCGAGTAAGACGAGCAAAGCTATAGCCAAATGGAGTCGTCAAAAATAAGACTTACTTTGGCCACGCAAAGTGAACGTACAAAAATACTATCACTAGTGACTTGTATAAAGTATATCCTCTAGTGTCTAAAGCATTTTTATCATAGTGGAACTACACTTTCAACAGTGCATGGCAGACTTTTTTATCAGTTTTTGGCAGACGTTTGGATCGCTTTTCAGGCATCTTTGTACAAGGCAGACAATCTGGTACAATGTTGGTAGCAATGGCCACAAACTGTAAAGTGAGTTCGAGGAGGCAATGCATTCTGATATGTACAAATTGTTTTTAGTACAGCAGATTTTAGGATGTTTTCTTAGCAAGCTTCCAAGCATTTGAGTGTCTGAACAAGTTTTAAACAGTTTGGTCACTTTTTGCATTGGACATGTAAGCCTGGCCTGAGAACTGGCACAATATTGCGACTTGATTTCTACTGACTGAACTCCTCTATACACAGTCACTGTAGGTAGCAGCATAGGTGCCTACACAATGGGTTAGCTTGCTCTGTCCTGTCCACCCCCAATAAGACAAGAGAGTGGTATGGTCTGCAATGTTTTCTCATGATTTCTAGCATTCAGACTGTTCCATTTCTGATCGAAGGGACCGTTGTTGAGATGGTTTTGAAGACCTGGCTCCTGTTTCAGTTCAAAATGGAATGGTACATCATTTTTTTTAATATGCTGCATTTTATTTTATGATTATGTCTACTAAAATATCACAACCTCATACTTTTTCTAATATCTTAAAACCCAGCACCTACGTACTGACACGTACAATGCCAAGTCAGGATTAAAATGAATATCAAGTACATGTACGGTCCCGAAAAAATCATCTTTCAAATATATATATACACATAGCAAAAAACACCTTTTGTACTCAGAGTCCTCAAACAATAAAAGCTGATTTTTTTGTGTGTTTCCAGACATTGGGAATCATTCTTTATTGTTTTCTTTACTCCAGAATGGAAAATATCCCTATGGCACTAGATTTTGGTCTTTCTATTAAAGGTAGAGCAAGCTCCATGGGGTACTGAAATTTTTTGTCAACCTCAGCTTTGGTCTCCTCAACCCAACGGTTCAATCACAACTCGATTTCGTTAAAAGCTCAGCTTCCTTTTCTGTCATCTCTTGCTTCGTTTCAAAGACCTGCCTTGGAGAAAAATAAATGTCTACAGCTATGTCATTTCCTTTCTAAGGCGCATGTGGTCACAGAACAATGCTGCCAGCAACAGGGGAGACACAGTTCATGTACAACAGTAGAGAAACCTTTATAGCGCCGGCTCTTTAAAGTGTCTTTTGCAAGTTCTACACATTTTTATCCAACATTAGACTTTCTCAACAACAATTTTCTGGCATAGTTTGATGAAAGTCTGAGATTTTCTCCAATGTTTATGAGCATAATCTCTGATTTTTGCTCCAAAATTGATGCCAGATTCCTCAAAACGTTTGGTCTGCAGAGGAACAGAATGTCGAACTTTGGCAAAAGCCGAGCTTCAAAGAGATGCAAATACAAGGATCAGGTAGACGTAGGAACGTTTTTGAAATTTCACTTATAGTAGATAACATTATGGCAGAGTTAAACTAGCTTTCAACTGAACAAAACTGGCAATTTCATCTTGTGTCTTGTACAAGGTTCTAAGCTGCATCCTTCCATCTTTCAGAATTTTGTTGCTTGTTCCTGGCAAAAATTATGACAACTTTAACATCTTGCCAGACAAAATCAGCCACTTATGATAGGTAAGACCCAGTCAAACTCTGCTGGAAAGAGTGCAGTCATTTCCAGCAGAGCTTGAGATGACGGAAGAAAATCTAGAGCAGCCAAGAACCCTGGTCGAAAGCTGGCTAAACTCTGCCACAATGAAATTCCTAAACAGCAGTTATGTTGTTTTTTGTTTTGTTTTTTGGTCTACAATTTTGTACCATCGTTGTTTTTTGGTCTACAATTTCGTGCCATCGTTTGGTGTGTACTTGGCGCCGATCCCTTGCGAGGGGTTGGCCATGTTGGCGTATCGCTCGTCGCGGTGCTGTGGAAGATGCGGGCCCCACGTGTCGGTCGGAGAGGTCACCTTACGGAGACGCTGTGAGGAGGGAAACAACGATTGTTAAGAACGATTGTTAAGATTGTGAAACATGTCCTTCTTCCAGAAAGTCTCATCCCTCCATGTACAATAGTAGTAGACTGTAGAAACACTATTCTTAGTTTCTTAATATTATGAAAACTTTTTTCTACGTCCTTTGTTAATTTCTCTCTATTCGTCTTTGTCTTAACTTGATAACAATTGTACTATAATATTGTTTTTTAGAATAAAAAAATAAGATTATGGAACAGGATATTGCAAAATGCATGATGTCAAATGTTTTAAAGTAGAACAATAACACAATAGGGACTTCTAGATGTGTATTTTGCAGCTATAACACTTTTAGACGGGGCTATCTATTACTCGTAGTAAAACACAACTGAAAATACAAGGCTCAATTGTAAGATTTTGTCAATGTTGTCAGTGTAGCATTGAAAGCCCAGCTTCATGATCATGCTCCTAAAAAGGTTTTGCCCGTAAGGTAGCAATACATGGATAACTTAGGCTATGCTTATTTCATATGACTCTCCTGAAACGAAAGTCTCTAAAGTATTGCCCTTGAAAACCGAGCCTTTAAATACTATGTTTGAAACTCGAGCCTCACCTCCATGAAGGATCCGGGGGTGACGATGAGCCAGAAGATGGCGACCCCGGGGATCCAGATGGCGCAGAAGACCAGAATCAGGTTGCCGAGGGTAACGGCCCAGAGCGGGTACTCGTAGTCTCCGTACGACACATCTTCGTGGAACACGAAGCTGAAGATCAGCACGAACTGGAGTAGGGAAAAAAAAGAATACAAAATGAATTTTGATCCTGTTCAAGGTGTAACCAGTGCAGTTGCCTGGTGAGTTGAGTGTTGCCTTGCCATCCAAGTCATGTAACCAGTGCAAAGGCCTTGTAAATGGTGTTCTCCTCACATCTTGTATGTGGTTAGTCTAACCACCAGCAAGTTATACCAAAAACACCACTACCATTAGCACTAGTAATTGCACAACTGTGAGGCCAAAGTGCTAAAAAGGCAGAGATGGGCACTGCCGTATACAACATGTATGGGGAGGACACTACAAATGGGAAGAAATCAGGAAAGACAACATAAGGGAAAGAAAGAGCAGTTGTACTCACAGTGAGCAGAGCCGGTGTGATGAAAGCCCAGTTCGCCTGCCAGTAGTAGTTAGGCTGGTAACCCGCCATCATGGCGATGTCCTTGCAGAAACGCCTCAGACCTGGAAAGAAACAATATTCCTTTTATTTTCCTCTGTGGATATTTTCATCAGGTTGCTATATCACTCGTGTTAGCCACTTTTTTTGTCAACCAATATTGCCCTCAAGAAACTGTCAGAGAGACAGTCCATTGAAATGACAATGTTGTACAAAAAAACATTTTTCGTTGTCTCCAAATAGTCATTTCTTCATTGTTATCGATCATGATGATCCACAGACAAGGATGCACATTGAGTCAAAGATTGTTAAAAAGAAATCTCAGAAGAGGATGTAGTTCCCAGTTCAGCATTTGGAAGCTCTTCATCAGATGTCTTTGTAGTGGTTGGCATCTTTGCTTTACCAGTAAAAGGCACTAAAGTTTTTCTAAATTCTTCCAATTATGCCATTGTCACATACAACACAATGATGACTAGGAAGTTACAAGTGAGCAACTCAGTTGCACCTACCGTAGAGGTAAGAGATGCCGATGCATTCCATGATGGCCACAATGATGAGGGGGTAGGTACCAGCGTAGGAGTCAATCAGCTGAACGTGGTAGATACCAGCCTATAAATACAGAAACAAAACTTTGTCAGCATGGCTGTGAAACAAAAACTTCAGAAAATTCTTTTCCTTCAAAGGAAATTGTCTGTTCCAATAAAAAGAGAAATGGCTATCATCAAATATGAAAGGGCCATCTTCATTAGGTATTAGCCTTGAATGGTTAGCTGTGGAAACCTAGGACGAAGCAGTAAATACTCTCCAAGCAGAGGTTGGTGGAAAAAATCATGACCTTTTCCTTTCATCTCTGTTTTTTATCGATCGACTTTTGGAAGTTGGCAGTTATATCGGCTGTACAGATACAGAAGCTGGCGTGTTACCACAAAGGGCAATTATACCGGCTACATAGAAACACCTACAGTTACAGCTGATGTACACATCACTGTAATTTGATCATAAAGCTAAGTGGCTACGTACATGTGTGAGGCAGGGCATGGCCAGGAGGTAGCAGCACACGGCGATACACAGCATCACCAGCCATTTCTTCTTCCTCAAAAGCGTCGGCCAGCCGTCGCAGATCGCCGTGGCAACCGTCTCCACAATCGTGAACTGCACATTGGGGGGAAAAAAAGGATGTTCATTCCAATCCAGATTTAGATGTCAGTTATTAGTTAATTATCATTTATTTATTCAAATTTCTTCACTTTACATTGTTATTTGTTTGTTAAATACATGTTGGGCTCCTTTCGAAATCAGTCTGTGCCTGACTGAAAGATCCATCCAGTCATTTCTTAGATAAATAAAATGAATGAGAATAAATAAAAGAGCTATGAAACTCCCACTGGTGTCAACAAGACAGACAAAATGATAGGCTCAATGCACTGCTCAGTGATTGGCTGATTTGAAAGTATCCTTACCAGACTGTCCAATCTGAGGGTTTGAAATATGCACTGCTCTGTGATTGGTCAATTTGAACCTGTCCTTACCTGACTGTCCAATCCGAGGGTGAAGAGCATAAGGAAGAAGATAATGGCCCATAGCGGTGAGACTGGCAGCAAGGTCAGGGCTTCGGGATACGCGACAAAAGCCAGGCCGAAACCTGCAAAAGATCAACATTTTTGTAAATACTAGACAAAAGTTTGCAAGTGGGCAGAGAGATGGGTTTAAACCATGGCGAGGTCACACCAAAAACGTGGAAAATGTTTGAACCTACTGCTTTATCTGCTTAGAACTTATGAACACATGGGAAACAGTATGAGGATTGAACACACCACTTCAAGTGTACTAGCCCCATGCTTAGCATTTATCAACACTTTGGGGTGAGTATGGGAGTTGACACACTATTACAAGTAAGTGCACTAAACCCCTAGCTGTATTATGGGCGTATGGCCCAAGGCCTACAGAAATGGAGATGGGCACTGCCCCTATACACGGAGAAGTTTTGAGAGGACTTTAACTACTTGTGAAAAGACTAAATCTCACCTGATTTCGCGACTTCAGGGACCGTTACGTTCAGCTTCAACGCCATGTGACCGAGGATGGAGAAGATGACGAAACCGGCGAACACGCTCGTTGCACAGTTCGTCAGGGCCACGATCAGAGCATCACTGGGATACAAAACAAAACGTCCTGTTACTTGTACGTCAAGGAAGGTAAGACATGATAATGAAGGTTACACATGATAAGATATAGTATTAGTACTGAAGCAACTGGATATGAGTTTGGAGTTTCACCAAGAGATCTACTCTTACCTTCGTCTCCTATTTGACTACCAAAAACTTGTCTTTGCTATCAATTCTACAAGACAAATTCTTTCAAAAGTGCATGGAATTAACAGTACTTACTGAATAGTGTTGTTCTTGAACTTGTTGTACGAGGCGAGGGTCAGCAGCCCTCCCCACGCAGCTGACAGTGAGAAGAAAATCTGGGCTGCAGCATCTTTCCACACCTGCAGATGAGGAAAACAATAAGGTTAGCAGTGCAGCAGCGACCTCTAGTGAGTTGTTTGTGTACTGCACTTCCCCAGGCACCATGCATTAGTGCCCCCTGTTGATTACAGTTTGTACTGCAACAGCATTTAAGTTTTGCTCACAGCTCAAGTCTGAGAACATCTATACTTGCAAGTTGCAGACAGTAACTTTGATTCTAAAATAAAATGAAAGAAAATACTGACTTTGAATTAAACCCAAAAATGCTCAACAGCATCAGTTGATGACAACCCTAATGTCATCATAGTTGATACCATTTTCCCCATCTTTCAAATTCAAAAGCTATTCTAAATGTTAACCTCGTGTCTGATGTGGTTACGTTTAGGTCTATTGCAGGATGCCTTTTGAATTTTCAATTTCCGGCAAAATCCTACAAACACTTGAGAAAACAAAACGGAAATTAAAGACCAATTGTGGTGTACCTACCTTCGCGTTTGCTATCTGAGACCACTTCGGTACAATGAAGAATTTGATCCCCTCAAGAGCGCCATCTAGTGTAACTCCACGGATCAGCAGGATCAGCAGCACCACGTAGGGGAAGGTAGCCGTGAAGTACACGACCTGTGATTGACAGACAATCAATCAATTAATCAACTAATCAATCAACTAATGAAGTATTTTGTTAACGATTATGTTCAATTGCAATAGATTAAGCTGAAATCGTTCTACTGGAGTACAATGAACTGTAAGTTTAATGTGATGTCTTTGGTCATCGTCGATGCCGACGGACGAACAAGGAAGGAAACAATGGTAAAACAACATGTCTTCTGACCTTTCCGGAGGACTTGATGCCCTTGATGAGGCTGAAGTAGACGACAATCCAGGCCAGGAGGAGACACAGCGCCAGCTGCCACTTCACCGTCACTGGCTCACCGATACCGGACGAACGTGACAGCATGTACCGGCTTTAACAAAAGAAAACATGATGTTTTTTTATTTTTTGTTTCATTTCATTGCGATTTTCTTTCATTCAATCAGATTATTGACTGACAAAATCACTACACCACAACACAAATACACCTTTCCATTGTACTGGCAAGGAAGAAAATAAGCAATTCTTATTTTTCGTTCTAATTCATTGCGATTTTCCTTTATTGATTTGACTGACGAAATCAAGACACGACAACACAAATACACCTTTCCATTGTACTGGCTTTAACAATTGAAGAATATGTTATTAAGCAATTCTCATTTTTCGTTTTAATTCATTGCGATTTTCCTTTATTGATTTGAATGACGAAATCATCACACCACACCACAACACAAACATACATTTTCATTGTACCGGCTTTAACATTTTCAAGAAAATATGCCATTCTTATTTTTCATTTCGTTTCATTTTGATTTTCTTTCATCGATTTGACTGACGAAATCACTACACCACAAAATATACATTTCCATTGTACAACCATTTGATATCACAGTGAAAGGCACTTTGCCCTCCTGAAGAAGAAATAAAGTCTGGAAAAATCAGTTTGCATCACTGTAGCTGCAACATCATAAAGGAACCAAAAGACTTATCGCTATTGCTGTAAGAACATTAAACATTTTGTACTCACTCCCAATATTCCTCGCTCGGGCTGACACGGTCGGAAAGGTTTCCGGTCCAGTCTGGAAAAGACAAATTAAAGGAATTCAAATTGGTAACAGTAACAGTAAATGTGCTTGCTAAAGCTGAATAGAAGGCCTTATTACAATAATTGTTATAACCTTCTCTTAGTTATTACTTTTAGTTTTGGCCACAGCAAGTACATTTTATGAACGACAGCCTCTGCAGACCAAATTTAGTAGAGAAATTGAAAAAAAAAAAGATTGGGAAAAAAGGTGCATACACTTTAAAAAAATAGACACTTGTAATAAGAATTGAAAAAATAAAACATGGTATAACTACACTTTCTATTGTTGTTGACCCGTTAATATATCTAGGCTTACACGCTAGGCTAAGCTTATATGATCAATGCCCCCATAAAAAAACTGAGCCTTGAGTTGCTTACTTGCGAGGGAGTTGGTGTCAACACAGTCGCCAGTGTTCCAGGTGTTGTCGCAGGTTCTCCACGGGAGGTCAGAGGTGAAAGACGAGAACAGGTAGAACAGTGTGTACGCGATGATGCAGTTGTAGTAGATCCCCACCAGCGCCGACGCTATCACCTGGGTGTAACCGATACCTAGAAACGACAGACATATCATATTACACACAACACAATTAGGACTCATTTTAGCAAGCAGGTGCAACTGCATTTTGTGGATAAGCTAGAAATGACAAACATGTTAGGATCCCCCTAGCCGTTGTAGCATGTACTGCAGTCTGTGTGTAACACGATGCTGATCACATCCAAACGAAAAGAAATTAAGCAGTTTCGATGCGTAACACCAAAATCCATCAGCCTACAAAATTACAACACGTACTAGCTTTTTATCTGCAATCTTATATTTTTCTATGCAAATGGCGGCCCTGTTGTTACAAACAATAAACAAATAAACAAAGATACCTTGGAAGAGAGGCAGACAGCGCCAGACACGGATCGGTCCCTGGCTGGCGAACTGTCCGAGGGAGGTCTCCAACAGGAAGATGGGAAGGCCGGCGAACACCAACATCACGATATACGGGATCAAAAACGCACCTGTGGGAGGGGAAGCAATGAGGTTTCATTTTTCGTTCATTGTAGAAACTTTGTGTGTGAAGGGGCCAGTTACTGCAATTCCTGATTTTTCAATGTACTGTTATGTTCACAGTTTTCACGGTGACGACTGTAGTGTGAACTTATCAATACTGATAACAAATAATTCACAGACTTTTTTTATGTGCACCTGCTGCAACAGTGAACATTTAGTTCCGAGAACAAGTTAAATTTTCTCAGACCGTGAAAGTCAGATACCGAGAAGACAAAGTGAATTACAGTATATCAGCTTGATGCTACAAGGGTGTGTTGTCAAAAGAAATCGACTGCTCGTCACCATCTAGCCTGAATTTTCTCACCCTACGAAACTGAAAATTGTCCTTTGGAAATTTGGAAAATTTTCCTACCAATTCCAGGTATCTTGAACTCCTTGTTTTGCATGTTCTAAATTGGCAGGTGTCACACTTAAACTTTTAGGAAACAAAGGTGTGAACCATTTAAGTACTTAACAACTTAACTCATCTATTATAGCAGTTTTTCTTTACATCATTGAACTATCAAGAGATCCTGGCTTTGCACACCAGTTTGTTTGATTCCTCTTCTTCCATGGTCATAATCTTTTTCTCAACTTCATTGTCACTTTGAGTAAACGCTATCACATGAAAACACAGCTTTACAATCCAGCGATTAACAGATGAGTGCAGCGAAAGTATGTGCGGGTGACGTAATTACAAGGAGGTTGAATAAGGGATTATTATTCAACCTCCTTGGTAATTACGTGACCTCCATTATAAGACCCCCATTGTGTAAGGCTGCTGCAACGCTTTGCATGGGTTGCCCGAAGGCATAAGTCAAAAGTTCAAAAATTGCAATTGTCTGTTTTGGGTCATTATCTGCACTACTCGTGTGTAATTATGGCATAAAATTCCATCACGATCACATGTTCTTTTTCTTTGAAGTCAGCGTTCTTCATAACCAAACTTAGAATAATGCATCATTGACATTCTTCAAGAAATGCAAAATCCACACTGCTTGCATCTCACAAGCATGTCGCTGTAATACTCTTGTGCAAGATTACAGCACAACAACATTTGTGACCCCTGGCTTTTGTCCAAGCTAAGGGTTGCCTTACAAAGACTTGCTGTTGGGACTACGTCAGTTGACGTCACAAGGCAAATTTGTTAAATCATCTGTGTGAGTTACAAACTAATGCTGTAACTCGGGTTCCCAAGCATTTCTTAAAAAATTTTGATGCCATAGGATTTTCAAGCAGGCTGTGACAGAACCAACCACCGACATGGATCCAAAACAGCCGTTTGTGTACCAATACAGTTGAACTTTGCAGGACATGCACATGACTGTCCTCCAAATGTTAGCGATCAAAGTTAGCAATCCTACGACGATCGCACGATCGCTATGTGATCACGCCTTTAGCAATTAGCTGAAATTTAACTGACCTCCGCCATTCTCGAGGGCGAGGTAGGGGAATCACCAGACGTTATCCAGCCCACAAATAATGCCCACGACTATTCTCTATAGTTTAGTGTCTTTTATATCATACTTTTCGTTCCCTAAAGCTGCCCAGCAGGCCCCGGTTTGGAAATGTGACGTAGGCCTTTGATAGCACTAAACTCACCTCCGCCATTCTCGAAGGCGAGGTAGGGGAATCGCCAGACATTGCCCAGCCCGACGGCGTACCCGATACAGGAGAGGATGTAGTCGGCCTTGTTGGACCAGTTCCCGCGTTCCTTGTTCTCGTCTCCGTCCTCCACCAGATCCATCTGACTCACGGCGTTCGGCTCTGGGTCGTAGCTGTCCTTCCATTTGCCATCACGGTTCGTGTACTGCAGAAAAGACAAGAATTTTAAGAACAAAGGTTAGAAAAAGATGGTCGTAGACAGTCAATTATTCGTTGTGTAAAGACAGATACTGCTTTGAGTCACTCAGGAGAGTGAATCTACCCATTCTTACTTCTTATTCAAGTTTGTGTACTGTAATTTAGGAACAAACATTAGAAAATCTTAAAAAGAATAATGATAATTATAAGTACAATTAGTAATTTTAATTACAATTGGCAATCATAAGAACAATGTTCAAGGAAGTTGATTCCAGACAGTTGCCCATTGTGTAGAAATAAGTGGCAATCGGTATGAAATTCAGTACTTTATATTCTCCACTCCCTGTCACCGTTAATGCACTTCTGAATCAGAAAGTACAAGATAGAATAAGGTAACATAATAGAAAGACAGTAATGCACACATTTGGAAGCTACTTGCCAAGGAACTCAAGACCACAGTATTCTTCATAGACCAATTGGCAGACTACGTACATTGTGGCGTTAAGAAATCACACAAAAACATAACGGACTTCCATCAAGTTCTATCGCTTTCACTTTCAAAGATGTTGTTGAGGGTTCTTACATGTGCTCAAGGTGTGGCTCTACTAGCCTCAAGATAACGGCATTACCTCTACAAGTAAGGTGATAAACTGAGTTTAGAACCCCCGAATAGTGAGACCAGGATTAGAACCCGGGACCCTGTGATGCACAAGCAGCATTATCGACCATCCAAGACCACAGTTGACCCAAGACAACATGCAATAAGAAATCACACAAAAATGCAGCGAACTCCAAGCATGAAGTCCTATCGCTTTCGCTTTCTAAGACGGTGTTATTTTACCCCTTGTTGGCAAGACACGAGTCTTACCTTCGCCAATCGCTCAGCTGTTAGCAAGGACACTTCTTTCTGGTCGGGCCAAGACATTTCGGCGACTTTCGAAACACCTGTGGCACTTGTTTTACAAGTCATTGAGGCACCTCCTCTCCAAGTTCACAAGTCGTCAACACTAACGTGGGGACGTGGGTGTGTTTATTTTCACGGCTTGCGTATGGATAATAGGAAGGATACAGGAAGCAGTTTGTTTATCAAGTTATGGCCGAATCAAGTTTTTCGGCTGTTCCCGGTCAAAGATGGACAACAAGATAAAATTGGTCATTTTTTTATCAATCGCATTTAGTCTAGTGGTTATGGGTTTATGCAGAAGGAAAATGTTGAACGAAAATTAAAAAGGAACTTTTTTTTAAATATTCATGCTTAGATTCCTTTTTTCTACTTTCCTTCCTCCCACCCATATACAGTGGCCCACTCTGCCATTACGAACACTATGAGAACCAATTCATTCCGTTAGAGCTGGCAATACAAAGGCCTGGGACCCGGCAACAGGCAGTACAAATGCCTGATTGATTCTTAAAGGGAATTGAGAGAAATTCCTTAGTTTCAGATTCCCTAACGCTAAATCAGAGCAAGGGAGGAAGCTTGCCTTTGTTTGGGTCAAAAGTTCAAACTTATGCCCACTGACAAAATTAAATGTGAGCAGCAATGTTTCTGATTGATTAAATCCAAATTTATGAAGTATTCAGTATGTCAAAATGAAAAATGATTTACAGGTTTCTTTGAGTAGGGCTGCGCTGAAATTATCCCCACCCCTTGCAAGGAAATGGACCAGTCCTGTTACATTCTTGAGCAGGTGCCAAGATTGGTCCTTTGCATCACTATTGGACTAGTCCACATAAACATATGTAGGGGGAGATCATTTAAAAGTGAACCTCTATATCAGTATTTAACAATTAGGATAGCAAAGAATATGTGAAAGAAACCAAATGTTCCATGGTATGAAGACACGAAAAGAAGAGAGTTCTAGGTGTACAAAAAGTTAAGCAAACAACCCTCCCTGCAATGGAATGGCCCGTTTTGTCCCTGACACCTGTTGCTCCCAGCCTGTTTTAACCGGTCGGGTGCATCAAAAACAACACAACGCTTGTCTGGGCTTCAAAGGAACCCAGCAAAGGTGTAAGTGGCGTGAGTTTGTCAAGTCTCAGTCACCCAAGGTTTTGTTTTTACTCCATTAGCCGCAATCAACGTTTCATTTTCTTCAAGTTTACTGTACCAAAAAGCTAATTTTCCGCTGTTTGTAAAAGAAGAACACAGGATACATGTAAATGTGCTATGTACAGTAAGTGACTTATAGGTTCATTGTGCCTGGAAATTAAAAAAAGCTCCTTGGTCTAAAATCCCATCATCCTAATAACTACTACATACAAATAATTTGAACAACAACAGTGGGGTTTGAAGGCTAAACTCTTAAATGCAGAGGCAGGCTTACCTACCTAACTTGCAAAACTATCTTTTGCTGGTTTCAAACTTTGCATAGAAAACAATGCTGTACCTAAGAATCAACCGAAGTTTTTGCTTTAACATTCTACCAGGCTGCATATCAACAAAGGTGTCACAAAAATGGTACAATAACATTCAGGAAATATAACATAAACAAGATGAAAGTTAGAACTCAGCAAACACTCCAAACTTCACTTCCGTTTGGAAAGTGGGAGGTGTTCATTAACTTCTGGCTGAGCAAATACACAAGCTGTAAAAACCCACTTCAACTGGCTTATAAATTCCTAATGTTTCTAACTGATACTGCTTTGAATACAGACTATTGCTTGGTCAGTAGGGACCGTACGGCATTTAGCGAGGGGGGAGGGCCGGTCGCCAGGGGGGGGAGGGCCAAGCAAAAAAATATTTTGCCAGGGGGAGGGCCTAGCAATTTTTTTTTTACTTGGGGGGAGGGCCAAGCAAAAAAAAAATAGCTTGGTCTGCCAGCAAAATATGTCCCTTAAAATTCAAGAAACGGCGTTTCAGAGGGTCAAGATTTCAAAATTTTTCTGGACCTCTGCAAGGGATCGCCCGAGGTTGGCGCTCGGGATACAGTGAAAATGCGAAAGGGAGGGGGCGGGGCTTATGCATGACGCCCTCGAAAACCTTCTTCACGCACAGAAATGTTATTAAACTCTAGATTAGTCTGCCAGCAAAATTTACCCATGTCTTATTGCCCTCAAAATGTAAGAAATGGCGTTTCAGAGCTCGAGGGTAAATATTTGCAAATTTCCCTGGATCCCTTTTGACGTGACCGGCCTCGCGCCTTTGATGACCGACATCGTGATAATGTGTTTGGGGGGGATTTAATTTTGTATTTCTAAATTGAAATGCTATTAAAGTTAGCTTTGTTTGTCAGCAAAATATCTCCTCAAACTGAAGGAAATAGCTTTTAAGAGGGTCAAGATTTCAAAATTCTCCCGGACCTACCTTGCGATTCTTCGTGCCTTTGGCGCCGAACATGGTATTCGGAACGTCGTTCTCAAAAACTTGAAACTCTCGTATTTTTTTTTCATAGAAATGTCATCTAACCAGCAAATTTTCCCATAAAAAAGCATTGCAGGAAATCGTGGCAAAAAAAAAGCGTGGCATTTCTAAAAGATCTCCTACAAGTCTGCGGTGTCACGCCCGCCGGCGGCTAGAGAGAGGCGACCGGTCTTACCCCGCCGTGGGAAAATCAGCGTCACGCGTCGGCGCCCCCCTCCCCACTACAGTTTTGGAAGTCGAATCGTGCTGTCGTTTTGGTTTTCATTTTTTCCCCCGATTTACCGTAAGTTATTACCACCACAGAACCAAGAAAAAGTCCAAAATATATGTAAATTGAAAATAGTTTCCGTCAAGCAGCTCAGGCCCGCGCCCGCGAGCTTGCAATACGTAAATTTAGGGAGCGGGGCGCGCGCCGCTTCGTGGCGCAAAATTCTACTAGAAATCCAGGTACAAATGCTTTTTAGGTGTTGTTTTAATATCAAAACAATGAAATAGCTTCTATAAAGCAAATATTTATGCCTCTATGAAGCAGATATTTATCCCTCTATTTAGCAGATATTTTGAGCCATTCTGTTTTCCTTTTTTTACTAGGGGTGAGAGATCTGCTTGTCGATGAAAATCATGAAAAAGTATGACGCAAAGCACATTTCCAAATGCGGGAGCGCATGTTTTATTGGCGTCTTGAATATTTTTTTCAAAGTTGATAGGAGGGGGGAGGGCCAAGCAAAAATATTTTGTCTTGGGGGGAGGGCCTAGCAAAAAAAAATTTACCTGGGGGGAGGGCCATGCAAAAAATTTTTGACCCGACCCTCTGGCGACCGGCCCTCCCCCCTCACTAAACGCCGTACGGTCCCTTAAGTCTTTTTATCAGATGGGCCATTATTCTCAAAGGGTTAAGTGTTTTTATGGTTATTAAGTTTTCTATTACGTCCTTTAGGCCACTTTAGATTGGGAAGTGGGGTTGTTTTTATAGTGTTCAGGTCCTTGTGATAAAGTTTTGCAGAATTTCAATTTGACTACTTTCAACAGAAGAAATCCCTGCCCCCTCCCAAAAAAATTACTAGACATCTCAAACAACATAAATGTTCCCCTATATTTCTCTAATAATTAAAGCAACAACACAACAGACCTTATTCCAACAATTGCTAAAGTCTGTATCACTTCTGTATCTATATAGTAACTGCCTTCAACATAACACACCAGCTTTGAAGTCATCTCTGAACAAAGAATTAAAACAAAAGGGAAATCTTAATATATGATTTCTGGGAATGGTGAAATTACCACAAGAAATCTTGTCCTAAATAACATCTCAAGTCATTCCCACATTAGGTAAGACATCACCTGATACTACAAGACTTACTCGCTCCAATTAAAGATTAAATATAAAAAATCACAATCTGTCATTCCTGCCATCACATCCAGGTAAAAATCAAACAAGGCCTTCGACAATCATTGTAACCAGCGTGGTCACCCATATCCGACCAATCAAACGACGTCGAACACTTCAATTCGTGCTCACTCGATCGTGGCGTTTGTTTTCATTTGTGTTCCCGCCGAGCGTAGAGACCCGGATGCATCTAAATAGTTCCCCTTCGCAAAACAAGCGTTTCTAGAACTAGAAGCAACCCTCCATTTAACCTGCCCTGCAAATACAACAGACTGATCGACTCTCAGTCCCTCCCTCTGGCGCGGAACGGTGTTTACAATATCCAGTAGCAGACGTCACAAATCTCTTTACTGCGCGCCAGTATGTTTGACTAACTGTTCAAATACTGCTTGGCTTTATACTAGTATTCAATCTAATGACGACATGTATTTACAGCCAGCATTCTTAATTCCTAGACTGTTGATAACAAACTATTGCAGGAGGCGTTTTATTATCAGTGTTAAATCTCACCTAAGCCCTAAATTTGGAAAAGTTTGATTCAAGATCCCTGCAGTTCCAAGAAGTGCCTGACCCATTTTCCCATGGAACCACCCAGAAGAAGAACAAAAGAAATGAAACGTCTTTAGACATGCAAATTTTCATCACCTCAGGTGAGCAAGCCACTGAGACAAAGGGACAATTGTCATTACTTGGATTCCAGTATTCAGCCTACAGGGACGAGATTAAAAAGAATGTCTATAATTGTTGATTGTCTTCCTTTGATACACTCCAGGTATCCACTATGTGATTACTGCCTGTACCTTTATGGGCCATACTTAGTAATTACTTTGTTCTCAGACGAATTAAAGTGAAAATTTAGTGACAGAAAATTGAGGGCTGGGAGTATTTTTCGCTCCCTAAAACTGCTATTGCTCACATACAATACTGTATTAATGGTATAGTACTGTGTGCAAGTACCTTCAAGTTGACAAAATGCAACATGGAAAACAGTCTGCATTTTCACGAAACTGTTGCCTTTCTAGTTTCTTTTATCCCTTGCAGGGCTGTCTCCAGGACTCAGGATGGACATTTGCTTGTTGGGACAAAAAAAAATTCACTCAGTCCGTCCACAAAATCTGTACTTCACAACATAAAATTGATGAAAAATATATTTTCCTAGGCTCAAAATGACAGATATAACATGATTGCAAATTAACAAAATAAGCTCCCAAACAATGAGTGGGATGGGAAAAATTTAGAAGCTGGTGACAGAACTCAGATCCCTTGCTCGTATGGTCACTGCTAATGATTCACTACTAGTAATGCCTGGAGGCCATTTGAACTGTCCTGCCAACAACAGGTTAATTGAGGATTGTGCTGGTATGTGGACTCTATAGGGGGGGGGTTCATCAATCTCCCATAATCACCTCCATAAAGATCTTATCTCCTCCGGATTCCCTCCCTCCTCCTAGCCACCTGCTGAGTCACTCTCATCAGGCCTGTCAATCAATCACTGGCCAAACCATGTCAGAGTAGAAGAACAACCAAAATCATGAGTTCTCAGTAATCCTCACAGTCTATCCCTCTGTTCCATTTCCAGGGCCAAAACTTACTTGTTAGGACAAAAAATTTCATCTCATCCGTCAAAAAAAAAAATCTGTAACGATTTTTGTAAGCTTAAAATGACAGCTTTAATGAAAATCCAAAACATGGGCTGGGACAGTGAGTGGGACAGAAAATTAAACTGTACTGAACAGAGAAAAGTAAATAACTGACCCATAGGTACAGGTCAGGTGTTAGAAAGGGAACAAGAACCCGGATTAGACCACAAAGTGAGCCATCCACCACTTTGAAAGCAGACCAAGTAAACATTCCCATTCCAAAGCTAAAAACACAAAGGTGCTTTTTTCTTCTTTCCTCCAGAAGTTGACATTTCACCATCATGGCTTACCTAAAACTTCAAAGTTTCTACTGAATTTTAATCAAACTTGAGACACATAAGAAATACTTGTGTCAGGCCATTTTGACTCATGCTATATTTTGGAGAGGCCAGTTTGATCCTGTTCTCACTATCGGTCATTCACCGCTCAATCTGAAAGGAATACATCAATCAAAAGTTGTATCTGGGTCATGTTGAGGGCGGTATGACCCTCAGTACATCCTTTTGTGGCGCCAGAAGTTTCGGGTCACCGAACAGGAACAATACAGGACAGGAAAAGCTGGAACAAACATGTTGTAAAATTTGCTCTGTCAGAGTTATCACAACTTTTGGACGCTCTGTTTCGTACATCAGTTTGGAGAAACGCCCATTTTTATAGACCTTGTGGGAACTGCAGTAGCCCTTACATCAGGTAAATGTTAGCTGAGACAATATAGATCTGCTACCAAGTTGACCATGTATACACAAACATCCCTCCCAATAGCCTAGAATTGATGGACCTCAGCAAAGACATAAGTTAGAACAACTTTTAAGGTATCATGGGTTTTTGTGACTTATAATTTCGTGTGACATAACTTTATGATAGTCCCGTGGAGTTTTTGAGACCATAGGGGCAGTGGGTAATATTATCCACTGTGTGTATGGCACGGTATTGGGAGGCAAAGCCCATCCCTCTCCTTCCACAGTGCTTTTACTTCCCCAACCAAGTCAGGTACCCATTTTTACACCTGGATGGAGTGAGGGAAGTCATGTAAAGTACCTTTCCCAAGGAAACGATGAGGGCATGGCGAGAATCGAATCCGGACCTCTTCTTGGTTCTGAGCCAAATGCTCACCAGTTACACCACTCCAATACCACCACATAACTTTTATATTTTCCAAACGAGTAAAATATCAATATTGGCTTGTCTTGTTCCCCATTCCCAATAAACAGTGCAGCAACTTTCTATACATTTACTCAGTGCTGTTATTTTGTCCATAGGACTGGGAGGGGTTGCAAAGCAGTATGGGTAAGGGGGTGATGTCTGCCATTCCTGGTGGCCAAAATGTTCCTTTGCTTACTGGTGAAAGGTCACCATTACAGACATGCGCAGAATTAGCATTTTGATGCCATAGAAGATGGCTTGCAAAAGTAAGTGTAAGAAGCCTTTTTGTTGGGAAATGTTGGCATTTTGGAGCTGGAAATTATGGTCAGGTATTCTGGCTATTTTATTTTGTGAGAAAAATAAGCTTTCTACCATGTTTGGAGTGTTTTAGACAGTCTAGAGTATGTATAGTTTGGGTGTTATCAGGGAGGTCAGAGGTCACCAGAGTGTCTTATTTTGTTTGTGGGGGCGCATTGCACCGAACCGAATGTTTTCAAAATCGCCATATGCACTCTTTAGAAGTCAGATTTGCCTGCCAATGTGAGATTTTCACCAACTAAACCTTAGGTAGGTGACTTTTGACAGCCTTTTCCCTACATCTTATGCATGCAACAGGTGCCTGCCAGCCATTGGAGGTCTGTAACCTTACAGCATTTTCATATGGGTTTGAAGTTCAAGGTAGACAAGTGTCGGTCACTTCGAGTGATGCGAGGCAGGGTCGTTACAAATTTCAAAGACTTCCCGGAGACCGTTCTCCCAGTAACAGTCCCCTGGGAGTTGTTAACTCATGTGTCACGAGGGCTATGGTGGAGGTCCAAGACTATGGTTTGTCTCAATATTGCTTTGCAAAAAGTGGCACTTAGAAGGAAGAAATGGTATAATCTGCTACCCCAGACAGAAAGAGGCTACTGTTCCTCAATTTAGGCACCTAAATTTGTATATAAAAGCTGCTAGGCTACACTTTCAAGCATTTACTGACAGTGCATACTGTGCACAGAATGGGGGGGGGGGTGTAGAGGAGCCATTGTGGCTTATATTTCCCCTGAAATTGGTAATGTGACCCCGGGGCAAGCTTCAATTAACTCATTTGACTTAGATTCATTGAGAAATTCTTCCATTTTAATACTTTTTTGTCCTTTTTGTCAGTTTTTCAACTTTTTGTATCCTTTGGCTATATATTGCAATATGTACACTCATCAAGTGCTTACAGGTCTAAACTAACAGCATTTTAGTACTGATTCAGGAGCCTAAATGGAGGTAGAGTAGTCCCCTTGTGTCAATGTGAGCAGTTTTCAACTCCCTTTCCTTTGATTGTCACTTTTTGCCAAATGACAAGGGACCTGTCCATATAGACTCAGACCACTGTCACAGCATTGAGGACAGCTCTCTAACACCTGTTATCCAAGCTATTCCCAAGAGACTATTCTTTGTCAGAAATCTTTGAAACTCAGGCTAATACTGAGCAACCCTTTTCCGCACCATGTGAAATAATTGAAATTTGTCTATCTTGAACTTGAAGCCTGTAGCAGGTGAAAGGTCACCATTACAGACATGCGCAGAATTAGCATTTTGATGCCATAGAAGATGGCTTGCAAAAGTAAGTGTAAGAAGCCTTTTTGTTGGGAAATGTTGGCATTTTGGAGCTGGAAATTATGGTCAGGTATTCTGGCTATTTTATTTTGTGAGAAAAATAAGCTTTCTACCATGTTTGGAGTGTTTTAGACAGTCTAGAGTATGTATAGTTTGGGTGTTATCAGGGAGGTCAGAGGTCACCAGAGTGTCTTATTTTGTTTGTGGGGGCGCATTGCACCGAACCGAATGTTTTCAAAATCGCCATATGCACTCTTTAGAAGTCAGATTTGCCTGCCAATGTGAGATTTTCACCAACTAAACCTTAGGTAGGTGACTTTTGACAGCCTTTTCCCTACATCTTATGCATGCAACAGGTGCCTGCCAGCCATTGGAGGTCTGTAACCTACTGTGACCTGCCTGGATGTAACCGACACCGCTGCGCTAATGTCCATCTGGGGTTATTGACCTCTTCTGGAGCCTTGTGAGAAAACAAGCTAACCGACCAACCAGAACAGGTGTCATGCCTTGCTCACCTGCCTGGTACTACCTGGGCACACCTGTATTTGCTAAGATGACAACCAACATCAAAGGTCCAGTCTTAGGTAGTTGTGCCATCTGTAGTTTTTGATTTGTGTTGTAACAGACTCTCATAATATTGCCGGTGACCCTAAAAACTGCCACATTGAAAACTTTTGAATGAGGTTGGTAGAACATAGGATATTGGAGTTCTCTTTTTACGCAACCTGTCTTGAGCTCGAAATGTAAGCAGGTAAGAAACCTTACTGGTTAAGTAAAATTAAAACTCAAATATCCCACATCCAAAACTGTGCTTCCAGGCCTGTCCGAGTCTAGCTAAAATATTTTTCTGTCCCCCTCGTTCTTTGGGAGCTAATGTCGTTGGTGATTTTCGTACTTTCATTGCTTAGGAAAATACATTTCCATCAACAACATGTCATGCAGTTCAGACATTTTGTGCAGACTAGTGAGATTTTGGTATGGAAGTTGAACACACACCACTACCAGTGGACTATCCCCTGCCTTAGTGATTGTGTTGTGTGGGCCAGGGCTACTGAAACGGAGATTGGCACCGCCCTATGCGCCATCAGGTGCGGGAAGGACTTTAACTTTAGCTTTAACTCTTTCATACCTACAAAATCCATGCAACAGACTACTACCAGCCTACGTTACGCCCTGCATTCTTCCGGCCATTAAAATAATGACAAACGCGGCACGAATGTTTCACCCTGGGGGTAAGCATGTAATGGACTCCTCACAAGGACAACAATGCCAGTCCATCATGGTGACAACTTTCCCGAACAAGCACGTGGGAACATTAGGTTGGAACCTGTACTGACTGCTCAAAAAATTTCCATTTACTGAGGAATTAGAAATCTTAGGAAACATATTAAGTTTGGTTATGAAAAACAAGTCTGATCATGAGGTGGAAAGATTGCAATTGTTCCACACACTTACCCAGAGGGTTACTAAGGTATGTAATGTGTTTTTCACAATGGCCATTTGATGACAGTTAGTGATTTTCTAACCGTCACTGGTTGGTTCGTCCCTGCTGTAAGATTTTACCTTCACCGAGGAGAAGTAAAACTTGCGACACTGGAAGCTGGACTGGCAAATCTGTACACAAACCGAGTCTGAGGATAAAGTCTGTATGTATTGTTACATGTTTCAGGAGTAAATATGTAGTTCGAATCACACTTTCCTTAATCTCTGACATAATTCTTAAGTCAAAGACAATGTCGTCCTCCTCCTCCTATGTGCTTAGGCCAGGAGCTGATGTCACTTGAAAAAAAAAGGTTTCTATTCTCTGAAGATTAAAAAATCCTGTGTTTCTCTGATGACTTCACAGAAAAATACAGTGGAACACACAAAGACAAAGGGTTGGTGTAAAACGTGACGTACACAAAAGCAGATACGATGAATCCTTCCAAATTATGCCTCTCTCACACAAAATCTTAAACAATGAAATCTTTGACAATAAACCCTCATACCTCTGACTGTGGTACGTCTGCATAAGCCATCATATAGTCTACCCGAACTGTCCGAGATCCCTCGCGCAAATGGAACCGTGACTGACCAAAACACACGTAGCCAGATATTTTTCACCACAATTAACCAAGATTCAGGTGGTTGAACCACTTTCATTGCCAAATCTGGGAGGGAGGAGTCATGATGATTCACAATTTTTGTGTTGTGTTCTGAGAAGGCTTGCGAGCAGAGTCATAATGAGTTATCCTAAAATGTTCTTAGATACACTTAAACAAATCTTTAAGAGTTAGAAATATGTCTTGCATGTAAAGTAGTAGTAAAACAGGTTGTTCACTGTAACATAGCCAGCTAACGCCACCTGCCTGCAAAGCTGGCATCAGGGTTGAATGTAGAGTAAAAATAATCAACACGAAGGTAATAGAGGCGTCTCTATTACTTTTTAAAGTAATAATGGTTTAAGCAGCTTTGGAGTTAAAAGTCACTTGATGTAATATAACCAATCACCACTGAATGCCTCTGAAACTGCTTGTTATGTCAAATGTGTGTTGAACCAGCTAAACAAAACAGAGTGACAGTTTCTTTTCACAGGAGTAGAACAGCTTTACCTCTGAATTACCAGCATTGGAAGAGGGCGATATAGGAGTTTACCAGTTTGCGAAAGAAGTTGCAAATACTGTACATCTAAACAAGGACGTTATATAATATTTTTATCTTGTATAACGTCCTTGATCTAAAGCAGTAGAAAACACCTTTTATTTCCAAGTGTTCATTAAACCAAGCCAAAAGAATCACTTTTGTTTACAGAAGACACAAGGCATATCCCAACTTCCCCACATTCACAGATGGACAGAGAGCCAATTTTTTATTACAGAACCCACAAATTGTAGAAAAAGTGAGGCCTTTTATCTTCCTCTGCTGGCCCTCTTCATAATCACAACAGAAAAAAACCTCCCACTGCCAAATAGACCAATTTTCGCTATAGTGTGAATGGGTTCAGACTCGTTAATGAGTTAATGATTAAGTCTATCACAGTATTTCCCTGTGATTAAGTAGAGTTGATAAAAGCTGCTTGCTGTGATGAACTCCACAAATTACCTCCTTTGTGAATCTAAGCACTAATTTTACTCAATCGGGTAAACACAAAAGATTAGCCCACATCTTTAAAGTTTAATTAGCCAAACGGTTGTGCATAATCTCATAATGCAGCCTGATCTGAAGGGAGCGTAGATTGTGAATTTTTGCTAAAACGTCAAGAATTCAATTCATCGGTTGTTGGAATTTAAAGAATGATAAAAAGAAGAAATGTTTGTATAAAGATACTTCAATCTGCTTTTATTAGAAACAAAATGGACATACACTTTTTGGATTTCAAAGAATAATCAAAAGAAGAAAAAGTCTGTGAAAGTTTGTATAAAGATACTTTTGCTTTAGTTTGACTTAAAGGAATGAACAGACATAGTTTTTGGCCAGTCTTTTTTCTTTTTCTCCATTCAGACCAATGGGTTAAAAAGCATGATCATCCACAATGCTAATGTCTGAAAGAAATCATTTCTTTTTTAACAAGACCACCCCCTGCCACAAATTCCATATTATGTAATGTTAAGTCTTGGTAATATGACACCAGTCGCCGCATGTGGGGTGACTGAACTCTGTCCCCAGGTGACTGTACAAACATGACGTTGCCATGGTAACTCGACCACCAACAACAAACAAGTCAGCAGATTTTTCGCATTCTGCGGTGCAGCCTTTCACCTGGCCAAGGATAGTGTATCAATTTGGCATGGCGGAAGACAATTAACTTCAGGACAATGCACATTCAGCACTTACTAGTACTTCCCTCCCCTACAAGCTATCCAGATCCCCTTAGTCCTACACAAAAGGTTTGATCCAACTTCAATATTGAGGAAGATCAACATGAACTCCAGGGCTTGCAAGCACCTAGAAAGTACAGACATTACTTAAAGAAATAAGTAGAAAGCACCTATTTATTCATATTCTTTTTTTGTGTGTTGTTGTTGTTTTGCCATTGTTCTTTTGCTTTTGAGGAAGACATGGGACCCAAACCACTGAAACAAGTGTCTACTACAAGTAAACGTATCTGTCTGAGTCTAGACATTTTCATAGTTGAAATGACGTTAACCCTTAAGCGTCAGTTGTTGTGATTGTTGAAATTACGGGTGTGGCCTGGTCACTTAAACACACAACGCTATTTAAGCAACAGTTTTGGATTCTGCTACCGACTTTTTGTTGGCTCACAACCAATTCCAGTAGTAAGGCAAACTATTCCTACACCGGAAAAGCAAATTTACCGAGGAAAAACGCTCCACAAATTGAAGGAAAAAGCGTAAATAAAAGGCAAGGTGAACCCAGGGCGTGGTGACCTGGAGTATCGGGTTACCGGGTCGGGTTACCGCGAAGTAGCAGAACTCTCCCGCCATGGCCACATCGCCACGTTTCTGCGACAAACTTCGCGCCAATCCGGCCCCTGGTTAATGTGTAAACTCATTTCTGATGCAGTCCACGGAAGGGTGACCTGTTCGTGTCTGAATTACGAGTTGAAGACGCCCAGGTTTTGTCGTCTGCCCGCAGGCTATGCACACCTGAAATGCCGGTCAGCAAAAATCGGCAACACTCTGAACTGGGTGGGTGAAAAACTGGCCCATTTCTCACCCAAACACAAGTTTTCTTCTCTGAATTTACCGCTTCGTGGCTGCGTTTGCACGTTTCAAGCGACAACAGGAAGATTCTTGCTATCTTAAGACTTTAATCTTTAAGAAACTGCGAGTAAGGAAGCCTGGGAAAGCTAGCCCGGGTGCGATATGGCTTGTACACTACCTGTGGACAGGTATGCGGGTGTTAAGTAACAGATTTTGTCAGGGGCCAAATATGCAGCTTTCACGAAAATACCGCGAAACTTTTCCAACCGTTCAACTTCGCTTGACTACGTTTTACCCAGGGATGTGTATTCTCAACGCTTAATGATCTTAATTTCGCGGATTTAAAATCACGACTGCACAACAAGACGTTAAACCTGCATGGCTTAAAAAAAAGGACCACACCTGAACGTCTGTTTTAATGGGGAAATGGCGCGGGAAAAACTGGCGACAAGCTAACTTTATCCAACAAATCATACACAAGTTCTGTCCCAACATTGTTGGCGTTTGCGAGCTTCTCTGTTCGCAAAACTGTCCATCCTACCCGCGGGAAAAGCATCGGCAAATTATACCCACGATCAACAACAACGACGCAAACTTTTGTCCCTCTCTAAAAATAACCAAACAACTTGTTAACGAGCCGCCCTAAACTGCATGCGACGTACCGGTTCGTTGGTAGCGTTGTAGTTACCGGCGTCCCCGGCTTGCAGCGCTGGGTTGTCCATGTTCGCTGAGCTTCTCTGGAGGATCTTGTCTTGCGACGACCTTTTCTCGGCACACCTCAAGTGGAGTCTGACGATATTTACGAATGAAGAGCGCTTTGTTCCAAACAGGTGAAATTTGAGACGGGCGGCTCCACTTAAGTTGGGGAGTGGGCCTGCGTTTGAAATGTTTGGCGACCACAAAATGTAAACAAAACTTTTGATTGTGGCAACCTATAGTGGAATTTTCCATGACGTAGGGATTCATATATTGTGATGGATTTCTTTATGTCGCAACAAGGACAACTTTGTGATGTATTCCTATAAAATAATACTTGTGCCCCCCTTAATTATAAGTTGGAACAGTCCACCCATATTTGGCCTGAGGCTGGTATTCGAGAACTCTTGAGGGAGGCGCGAAAACCGTGGCGCGTAAAAGCACGTGATTCGCAACAATAAGACCGTTTTGGATAACAAGTCAATGTTTAAGTGGTTTTTAAGTGTTGAAATGCGCGAAATGTTGTGATTTCTAGGCTAGAAATGTTGCACATTTCACGCGCGGATCCAGGGGGAGGCGCGCCAGGCGCGCGCCTCCCCCTTCAGCTGGCAAAAAAAAAAAAAATTGGTAAGATAAACCCAGGCTACTAGAGGTCTTCTGAGGGACGACAAGAATATTGACAACGTTATAAAACTAATTCGCTTATTTAAAAGGCGATTTTCTGGTAATTATTTAGAGAAACTTGCGGTTTGCAATTACTAGTGGGTCTTCCGAGTCACGTAAACTTATGGTGAAGGCCCGGGGAGGGAGCGCGGCCGCATCAATTTCTCTCCATGAAACTCGTGGGCCGCTGTAAGCCAAAATCGGCGCTTAGAAATATAGAAAGAGCGTGGAAATTTTGTAAGATCTCCAGAAAATCAGCGAAATTTGATTATTTTTAATAAACTGATGATTTCTATCGTCCGTTATCGGCTAGAGAGACTCGACCGGTCGACCCCACCTTGGGAAAATCGGCGTCGAGCGCCGACACCCCCCTCCCCACTACAGTTCTGATCAGTCGCCGCAATGATTGATCGTCCTGACGTTTTTGTTGTCATTTTCCTCGATTAACCGTCATCAATTGCCACCACAAAAGCAAAAAGAGTCCGTAATAGATGTAATTTCAAATGCGTATTAGTCTCCTCAAGGAGGTTATATCTGATATAACCTCCTTGGTCTCCTGCAAGCCGCTCAGACCCCACGAGATTTTTATGCGATTTTATAGGAGCGCAAGCCGCTTCGAGGAGCAAGTCATATCGGCAGCCAGGTACAAATAGTTTTGCGATATTGTTTCTGTAACGTGGCGTCATTTATGAATATTAAGAAGGAGGAACTAGCCTTCGTAAGGTTTGTCCTCAGTGATAGTTGCTTTAAAAAATGTCCCTAACGTGAACTAGACAGCCACAGACATGACAAAAAATCAGTGTTAATTTGTTTCTCAAATTTGCTCAAAGATGGCTCTAAAATGCACCAGAGAGCTTCTATTTCTTAAAAATTTTCTGGGGGAGGCCCCCCATACCCCCCCAACGAGAGGGGGTACCCCCCTCTCGTGCTCTCCCCCCGCGCAGCTTGCGCTGCGCGGCCGCGGCCTTAGGCCGCGTCATGTTTCGCGCCCCCCCCCTTACCAAATTTCTGGATCCGCCAGTGCATTTGACCCTAGCGGCGCCCTCTCTTTTCTCTGCGGTTGAATGCGTCAAGAAATGGCTATGTCCTTCACGATATGCCCCGAAGGAATTTCTGACAGGTCAACATCTGTGTCATGAGCGCGTTCTACCAAAACTAATACGTGTTTTGTTGTTTTGTTTTTGTATTCTTTGTTTGTTCGTTTCCTTATTTCGCATTTTCTTGACACAGTACCATCAAGTAATTCGCATCAAAAGTCACAATATCTACATAATCTTCTTATTCTGATCTAATTCCATGTCAACCAACCAATCAATCCCAAGCGATCGTACGAGTTCTGGCTCTTAAGCGCTTGTCAATCACAGCTCCAACGCACAATTTGACCACCACCTGCGTCCAAAAACATCAGAAAACGCCGCTAAAATTGAAACATCTGGGGAATAGTTTGCAGAATGTGTACAAAAAGGCTTTAATTGTCTCAACATTCGTTAGATGCAAGTTTGCCAAAGCTAGAAATGCCCCCTTCAAGGACAACGCCACCCTGAACTGAGCAGGTTATGGTAATATTCAAGCAGATGCAGGGAATCGGTTCTATATCAGTGTCTTAGGTGTGTTTTTGTGATAACTAGTACGTCTTTCTAGACTCTAGTTGTGAACGTTTTCAACTCTTCATCGGCACGGGAGCACGATTAAAAAGGCGTCCTGTAAGTCCCCAAACCAGGCGTCAAACACTGACCCTGAGCCAGATCCTGACATCTGCTTGGAGTCAGTTGCGGCAGTTTGCTGACTAAGCGCCCATAGCCTCAGGTGTGGAACGACCCCGGAATGTTGCCGCAAGACGCGGAATTACCTGGCCATAAATCTTATGACGTCATAAAGATCCCAACAGGCGGTCGGCCGAAGCGCCAAAGGTCAGGGTCATGACATTATGACGTCACAATGCGATTGCCGAGCCGGCTACCTTTCTAGTGACGTCACAAATGGTTTGTTGGGTGTTCCAAAGACGAAGGTTTTTGGAGAGTTAAGAAGGTAAACAAAACAAATGCCCCGATTTTCTGCGGGAAAGGTGAGGGTTTGTCTCTATTCAGCCTGATTGAATCGCGCTTACAGCTATATATCGGCTAGCCACCTAGCGGAGAGGGGCCAGTTGCAGCGACTAGCGGAGTTTACGTTACACAGACTGTAGCCTGGCTGTCGTCCCCCGATCTCAATAATTATATTTCTCATGCTAAACCCATACAGTCCTACATTTTCACCATTACCAAGAAGCGAGAAGAAGCCGAACTTTTGTGTTAGACTAGATTTGTGATACTTTTATATGTATATATCTTGACTTGTTGTGACCTGTACTTAGCTCGGTTTGGGCAAAACTGTACAATAAAGGTCTTCATTCATTCATTCAATAATATATAACGTTATCGTTTATCAGGGTCTAACATGTATTATGGGGGGGGGGGGTGCTGTTGTAGAATTTCCTTGCGGGCATGTTGGCTCTAGAACAGAGGACTTGGGCCCTTAGACCCTTGAAATAGGCATCCGGGGCCGGGTACACAGAGTAACAGGCTAGTCTCTGTTAATCCTGAGCGCACAGATAGAGGGAGGCTTAAAGGGGGTGGGGGGGGGGGGGGCACAAACGTCAAACCCAACTGACACATCAATCCTCTGGCCATACAGCCTCCAGACCTTTACCTTACCTCCTCCTATGTAAAAAAAAATCGTCGTTTCTATGTACCATTATGCTCCTTGAGACATTTTAACCAAAACGCCCCTGCAGTTCCAGACCAAGTTGCCAGGGGCCCAAACATACATCACTTCTTCCCTACAACACAAGCTACTGCCACCAAAACAACCACGACCATAGCGCGTCCAGGTCATAAGATACAAATGAGAATAGGTCCCTAACATCTGCTTGGAGATGCATCTTCCGTTGCGGACTCCGGTGACACCTTGATTGATGGTACCTGTACCTTTAATTTCACCTATGCCTGTACACGGCTCAGCGAACAGCGGGTGAGAATCACGTGAACTCGGCGATCGATGGCGGCGCATGACGCACATGCGAAGTTATATCGTCTGTAAAATCTTAAGTACGCTTAAGGGCACCACTGCTCGGGAAAAGTTATGAGTTGAAATTAAGAGCTTGAGTTGAAAGTCCTCAAACTCAAGTCCTTCCCGCACCAGATGGTGCATCCGTGGCGGCGCCGATCTCACCTTCAAAAAAGACCTTCCAACGTCCCCCTAACATCTGCTTAGAGACCTACCTCTCCACCTGCCAACTTGACACATGTATGGAAAGTAGCAATCTGGCTCCCCACGTGACTAGTCACATGGGGACGTGTGGGCACACACGGTTCGGCGCCTTTGACGTCATCAATACACCGTGCATTCTCTTATCTTTGACAGTTGTTTAAAACAAGATGAAAGCTTTGGAGGCGTGCTAATTTTCCCCCGGCGCCCTTTAAATCCCCAGCAGTCGTCATGACGCTTATGGAATCTGTAAGACACATTGTAGGATCGAGGCTTTGTTGTCATTGTTGGTTTAAGAGTCTTAAGACTCTATCTGTTAAGACTCTATCTGTTACAAGATGTCACGAAATGTTGGATGGCAGCCAGGATGGACGGATGAGAGACGGATAGGAGAGAGAGGGAGGGAGAGAGAGAGAGAGACAGGGAGAGAATGAATGAATGAATGATTTTATTTGTAAAACATTGCAGCTTGGCAGCTGAATTGCGAGTTACATTACACTAATTGTGGGTTATCTCCACATACATAAATTAACACAATCATCGTGAGTAAAACTAGGCTATTGAATCTCTGCATAAATCTACACGGTATATTCCGACAGTTTACACAGACATTGACTAAGATACACCTTAGGACACTAGTCGCCACTTGCGTACAGTAGATCTAAGGCACGTGGGATGAAGGACAACGCATGTCTTTTAGTCTTGCTGATCATTGTTGCACGATATGGTCTTCTGCTGCGTAGACCGTAGTGAGTGTCCGTGGGGCTAGTTAAGAATGCCCAGAGTGGAGAAGACTCATCCTGAAGGGTATGTTCAAGAGTTCTCAGTGTAGCTCTCTCGCGTCTACTAGCTAGTGTTGGGATAGAGTCAACAGAAAGTCCAATGATTCTCATACAACGCTTTTGAACAGATTCAAGAGAGTCCGAAAGATGATTTGGCAATCCTCCCCACACAGGGCTCGCGTACTCGAGGATCGGTCTGATGAACGTTAGGTAAATCTGGGTTAAGACGTCTACAGAGAGACCCGAGAGAGATGGAGAGAGAGAGACAGGGAATGAGACAGAGCTCGAGGGAGGGAGAGGGGGGGAGATAGACAGAGACAGGGAAACAGAGAGAGGGAGGGAGAGAGAGGGGGAGACGGAAAGACACCGAGACGGAGAGAGGGGAAGAGAGAGAGAGAGATTGGTGGAGACAGAGCGAAGGAGAGAATAGAGAGAGAAACGTAGGCAGTCTTAGTCGCATCCTTAGTAAGAGATTTGGGATTTAGTTATAATCTTCAAGCAGATGTTAGAAAAGGAAATCTTGCCGTTTTCCGGAACCATGGCCTCCCAAAGTAAGTTATAGATCGTTTTCCTGTGACGTCATAGTCGCGTTAGAACGTTCCGCAAAAACGAGCTATAATATTCTGGCCTTACACCCATATGGAGAGACCAGGAGGAAAACGCGGCAGCCAGAAAATGCCTCAATATATTCCGCCTACACACCTGCAAGCATGGAGATATCAGAAGTGTACATCAACGCGCTAGTCAAAGGATTGAGCGGGGTAGAAAGCGGAGTAAAAAGAGTGGAGTAGAGAGAGATCTCGAGGATTTGAGAGAGTCCCTGCTAGCAGGTGGGCGGTGATAAAGTTAAGTCCAAAGCACTCCTGTGACGCGCATGGTTTTTATAAACTACCTGCAACTACAATACAACCTGGCCAGACATTAGGCCTTGGGAACTCTTACGTAAATCATGAGCTTTGGTTGAGTACAAGTGCGTCAAACTAACAGCAAGGCGGGCATAACGGCATAAAATAGATCAGTACACGTGAAAAAAATGCAGGTTTTTATAAACTACTACTGCAGGTTTTTATACACTACCACAATGCAACTTGGACAGGCGTTAGGTCTGGAAAACTCTTCTAAATCAGTAAATTGTATGCTTTGGTTGAGCGAAACTGCGTCAGTTTTCACCAACTATCATAGTCTGGCATAACGGCAAGAAGTAGACCAGTACACGTTAAAATCCGGCGATCAAAACCTTTGCGTCAGCTCTAAATACATTTTTATAAACTGTCTCAAGCGGAAATAACAGTATCCATGCAGTAAGCTCTTTCGGCGCTGCTATCAGCTCTGAACTGTGAGGTGAATATCACCTAAATCATTCCGATCGGTTAGAATGAAGTGATTTACGCAGTTGCGTCAATGTAAAACAGACCCAAGTGCGTATTTCCTGTACAGGATGGTAAGAGGCTCAATTCGTGGCGATTTTCGGTTCCAATAGTCGTTGCCTCAATTGAAGAAAAATACATGTACACCAAAGTGATGAAATTTTGTAAATTGCGGGGTGATTTCACTATTTTATGTCAGTGAAAAGTGCACCGGAAGGCGGTTACTTGTACTATTTGCAAGCTGCAGTAGAAGTTAGATTGCAACAATTTTCCGTTGCGCCAATCCAACATACAGCTGGTGACATGGTGCATATATTGTAAGTAGAAGTAGAAGATGAATCGAAGTGTTTCAAAGGTGTTGCGTCAATGCAAACTGCCATGAAGATGCCAAGACGTTTTTAAGGCTCGTTCTGAGACGGTGCCAATTACGGTTACTCAAAGACATAGAGAATCGCGGCAGCTCGGGAAGAAAGGAAGGGGAAATTTGAGAGTTGTCGTGATCTCCAATAAAGTTGGCATACGTCATACCCGGAACTTGTAGCTAAAAGACAGCCTGGCACAGATAGAGATGTAGCGGAAATAGAGACTCGCTTGTCAAGACTCGTTCCAACTCTAACTTAAGATGTTACAAATCAAAGACTGGCAAGGACGAAAGAACAAGGAAAGACCGTATGGAATGACCTTCAATAACAGTTGTCAGACGTCATACCCGGAAAATACAACTTGGTACAGATGGGGATGTGTCGGAAATAGAGGCGAGAATGGCGGTTATTAAGACTCATTCCAACTCCAAGATGCTACAAATCAAAGACTGGCAACGAAGAAAGAACAAGGAAATCCTGTGTGGAGTGCTGTGATCTTCAATAAGTTGTCAGACGCCATACCCGGAAAATACAACTTGGTACAGATGGAGATGTGGCGGAAATAGAGGCGAGAATGGCGGTTTTAAAGACTCGTTCCAACTCTAATGAAAGACTGGCAAGCTTAAGAAGAATAAGAAGGAAAGAACAAGGAAATCCCGTATGGGATGTGATCATCAATAAGTTGGCAGACGAATACCGGAGAATACAACTTGGCACAGATGGAGATGTGGCGACTCTAAGATGTTGTAAATCAGAGAATAGCAAGGAAGAAGAAGGAAGGAAATGTGCTGTGAGGATCTTCAATAGGTTGTCAGACGTCACTGGTAAAATATAGCGGGAGGAAGACCCGGGAGACGGTGTGTGGGTAACAGACAAAGATGCAATGGCCAAGACGGTACAAAGGCTCGTTCTAACTCTAAGAAGTTATAAATTAAAGACTATCTGGAGGAAGGAAATGTCTGAACTGTTGTGACCTTCAATGAGTTGCACTTTCACGTTGGCATATGCATACGTCCCAGACGATACCAGGAAAAGGAAAATGTGACGGAAGAAGGACCTAGAACGGGTGTTCACGGTGGCAGAGGCCGAGGGAGACAGAGTCACAGAGTCATTCATCTGGTAACAATATCTTTCTGTTTGATAATAGCTTGGCAGATTTAATATCAGGAAAATGCAGCGGAAAGGGGACCCTTCTCTGACTCAGTGAAAAGGGCATAAATTCATCTAGTAACAATATCTTTCTGTTTGATAATAGCTTGGCAGATTTAATATCAGGAAAATGCAACGGAAAGGGGACCCTTCTCTGACACGGATGTTAGTTGTGAAGGAAACATAGAACTGTGATTCAGCAAAACACAAGACTTCATTTTATCTCCGCGCAGAGTTGGGGGTGGAGAGTGCCAGGAAAGCCTGGTTGGCAGACACATAACAGTTAGTCTTCCCCTGTATCTACTTGGAAAATTACAGTTAATGAATTCTTCATGGCGACTGGACATGGAACTCGATCAAAAATAGCGCCAAGGCTAATCTACAAATAAAAGATAGTGAAGATATATTCATACGTCTGTTTCGATATTTGAACCTCCTATGAACTGAGCTGAGTCGAGGGCCGGTTCACAAATGTAATTATCTTCATCAAAATGGACATATTGTGTTTTCGGTATGTGTGTCTCTCCGTCTCTGTACATGTCTTTGTCTCTCTGTCTCCCTCTCTCTCTCTTTCTGTCTCTCTCTCTCTCTCTGTCTGTGTGTCTGTCTTCCTCTCTCTCTGTGTCTGTCTCTTTATCTCTCTCTGTCTCCATCTCTCTCTCTCTAGATCTGTCTGTCTGTCTCTCTATCTCTCTCTCTCTGTCTGTCTCTCTATCTCTTTCTGTCTCTCTCTGTAAAGTTTTAATTCCCTTGTGATCCCCTATTTCTGAGAAACGCGCTCATACATTCCTGTCGCAAACCACCCGTCTTCCCCTGTCACGGTATTATCCTCCTCCTCCATCTACCGTCATGTGATGCTCCGGAGCACAGAGCCAGTTGCCATGGTTACCTACGTCATAGCTGCGTCATTAGTCAACACAGGGGCTTCCCGTCTGCCCTGTTATTGGCACGCGCGCACGAACGTAACCTTGCAATGACATTGACTTTGACTTCGGAGTTTAGATTGATTCATCCTTACTTTTACAGCAAACTGTGTGCTTGGACTGCGAATCGCTGTCTTTGATTTCCTGAAAAGACCGAACTTTAAACCAACACATCAATCGCCGCACCTCCAGTCAGCAGAGATGGCGGACTTCACCCCCTTACCCATACTGCTTGGCATGCAACTTTTCAGTCCCACAGATAGGATAGTGCACGTACTGTGTGTGTGTGTTTTCAATGAATCGCAGAAATACAGATAGACGGGAAAATAGGCCAAAATCAATTGTGCAGTCCCTGGGGTGAACTTTTGAATGAATCGATATCGTTTTCATGATACTATCAAGGTGTATTTCTTGATACGTCTGTGTATCTTAAGTAATAAGTGCTCATACCTGTAAGGATTTAAAAGAAAATCCACAAATTCCATCAACGAATCTGACAAGGAAAGACTGATATCGATGTTACATTACATGTCACGCACTCTCCTGTATTTGAGTCATAAACACATTGTACTGCTACTTCCCAATGCAGGCCACACACTCCAGACCCTATAGATGACTGGCGTACCGGAGGGTTAGAAAATGTTTTCAACGCTACATCCGGATTTCCATTCCTCGTCTATTGACTTATTTTGATACGAAACAGTCGGGAACAAGCCAGAGTCCCAGCCAATAACTGTGTATCGTGTTCGCTCGTCAATCAAAAATAAAAGAGACTTTGAGGTAATAGATAAACAAAGACAAGACACGTATTGCTGATATTATGACAATGGTCCACTGTTCAATATGCATGTCAGAAAAAGTTAGGGGATTTGCCCGGTACAATGAACATTTATAAACTATATTGGTGCACACATGCATCGCCTGTCTTTACTGTCACGGTCAGTGGAAGAATAGCTCCTCAGTGAATCATAATGAACCCGGCTTCGAAATCACTTTCACTTTCGCAACCCCTCTTAAAGAAACTGTGTTTGCATTCACGGTCAGAAAAACTACAACGCTTTGTACCTAAAAAATGGTAGAATTTAAAGATACAATGTTGACTGCATGGTCATTCTCCTTATTGGTTGTCATCATAGCATATCGTTTATATCTGAGCCTGACGTGCCACTAGAATGTCGGTTCGCATCGATTTTTAGTTCCAGCTTTGCATTTGGAAAGAGGCAATGTTGATTGCTGCGTAGCGATACCTCTCCTAGTTGGTAAATTCTGTAACGTTATGGCGTTTGTATTTGACCCAGAAATGCTACATCGCCCCCTACATACCCATGTCAGGGAGGGGCCAAGTCTAGATCTATCTAGGCCTAATTAATCAAGGGAGTTATATATAAAGGCCCCTTTCCACTAGACGGCGATCGCACTGCGCTCTCACTGCGACCTGAATAGGATATGTGTAACCTTCGCTTACTCACTGGGTATATCATACAAAACGTAAACGTGTGACTGAGAAGACAACAAAACACATACAAGTGTAAAAGAAGATTAGTTTCTTTTCTATATAGAAATCGTTGAGCGATCTGTCAAATTTTAGCTCGCAGAGAGAGCACGGCGAGAGCGCCGTCCTAGTGGGAAAGGAGTATGATGTCCTTGGTTTGATACATCTCAAAGGAAGCTATCGCCTGATGGAAAGCTGCAGTATTGACCGTGCCGTCTGGTATCACGGCCTGGCATGATCGTCAGTACACTGGTGAATATTTCCGACTGACTCACACGAACACGGTGCACACAGAAGTGTGTCGGAAACGATGTTCGTGTCAACACACGGCCATATATATTCCTGTCGGACCGCTTTTTTTCAGACTCAATCTATATTTGCTGGCTGAATCCTGAATTGGAATATTACGTCGGGCGTTTTTATAGAAACAAATAAATATTGAATGTCCTTGATCGAAACATGAACGAGTATCGGTTCGAATCCGTGAACGCATGAGAACGCAAAGAAGTATCGGAGCGCAGCTGTATGTAAGTACCTGATAATTTGGTGTCCGAGATGTCTTAAAACAGCGCATACCGTTTTCAAGATAAGCCTTATTTGGGTAAGATACACTTGGTGTAAGTGACAGCGAGCTGTAAGCATGCACAAGAATCTTTGATAAGAACTGCTCCCATCTTGATTTGGATAAAATCATTTCACGTGTTCTTGACAGAATGATTCTAAGAAATCAAAACAAAACCCGCATGCTCCTTTGTTTTTGTTTTGAACTAACCCCATTCAAACTAGCTGTGACAAGATTTATTTCCGTATTCCGAGTCTTAGGCGTGTCGGCATTCCTTTGATTTTTATTATGTTGTATATCATCTTACTTGCCCAGCCTAGCGCCTTGGGATATACACATAAAATCACTCAAGCATTCAGAATTCCATTCAGAAACGTTGGGAGGGACGTCCTCGACATATCAAAAGCTTTGATACTATTTTCCCACAATGTTACTGCAAAATCTCTTATGAAACCCACGTGAAATTGCTTTATAGTTAATATTATGCATCTTGAACGCGTCTAATCTAAAGTATTTGTTATGTCTAACGTTAATCATTAGATAATTACCGAGCACAATGTGATGGAATGACTCGTACCGTTGGATGTAAACAGTAAGGTGCCACGCCTTGATACACATCCTCAGATAGAATTTTACCATCTTAGATATACGTCTTAAGATGTCTTATTGCTTTACTTACTGTTTGTGGCGGACCGTTGGGGAGAGGTTGTTTCTCAGGGTCTGTCGTCATGTTGCCCATGGGGATGGAAGTGGTCATGGTCGTCGTGGTCACCATCTTGCCGCTTTCGCCTGAGACGTCTGGAGAAAAAGAAGTCTTAGACGCCGTTTTCTTCGGAATGGGAAGTGTCTGCAAGACGGTTGACTGAGTAAGAAGTCTTGAACTAAGTAAACGCGGCTGTGTTTTCTTGGGCGTTGTCTTGGAGGTAGACTTGACCGCGGGAGTTTTTCTTTCTGTCTGCGACCGACTCGAATGTGGAACGAGTTAGAGTTATTGTAATAAATCCGTAGAGACGAACCTCACAGGCACTTTGTAGTACAACTTTGATAGAAAAAAAAATCGTCTGTTTTGGAACGTTGTCGTTGTTGTGTCCCTCTGGTCACGAGTCCGACTGTGTTGTACGTATCCGCGGCGCGTTTTTATATGTCAGGATGTGGGGTGGAGGTACACGCCTCCAGCTTCCGCTCTCGAACCCAGAAAAGCTTCAGGAAATGCCGAGACGGGGAAATATTTCTTCCTTCTCAAATGTGCAGCGTCTGTGTATTCCCCGCTTCTCAGTTCTGGCCCGACTTCAATTTCACCTGGAAGGTTCTATTTCGACCTTCTCCCTTTTTCCTTGCAACGAGATTCTTGACCGCGTTTCTAAGATAGCGTAAGGTGCTTCGTATACACCTGCAAGTCTTGTGGGGTATTTCTTTCCTCTCAAATGTAGAGTAGAGCGGTTTCTTGTGAAGGCTTGAACGTTGGGTGTATCTTCTTCTGTCTGTGCGAGGGGATTTTCTGCCGGGCGTTGGTTCTGACGGCGCTTATATACCTCCGGGTGACGCAGTCACGAGGTGCCGCTTACGCACGCAGTTATTTCCCGCGTAAAAAAAAAAAAACAAGGAACGTGCGTTTTGGCCACGTGCCAAGCGTGCTGCTAGGACTAGATAAACGCCTCTCGTCCAGGAAATAGAGGTAAGGGGAGAGCCGTTACTCATCGTGAGGGAGGGGCTGTGGAAAGGATACCACGGCATTCTTGTGAATCATGTCTATATTGACGGCAAATTCGAAGAAAGGAACTTGAAATTTAATCTAAATTGTCACTGTACACAGATAGTCACAGGGCTCGAACAGCTCAAGAAATTTATATAGGGGACCACCGAAATTGTCTACGTTGGCCAGATTGTATTCAATCTTTATACCCTGATCCTTGTTCTAAGGTGGGCACTAGTGTAGCATATTTATTGTCAGCCGACTTGAATACATAGAACTAACGCCTGGGTAGTTGTATCCCTTCGTATTTCGAATTTTGCTTTCTTTGAATATCACACTAATTTCAATTCGTTATTGGTCATCTAATACTGTAAATGTATTTAATTTCGCGGGGATTTAATTTCGCGGTAGCAGGAAAAGGGACTTTTCGCGGTGGTTTCAATTTCGCGGAAGCACCATGCACTGTAGTATCTTAATGCCCTGGAAAAATGTTCGCGGTGGTTTTTAATTCGCGGTGAGATGGCCAACGCGAAAACCGCGAACATAAATCCACCGCGAAGATTTCTATAAACTGCAAGTAAAGCATGTTGAAAGTTTGTGATTACATGTAGAGTAATGGACCCTCCCTACTACAACCCGCCGCTTTCTCAGACGATACCCAAACATACCGGGGATGAATGAGATCTTAGCTGTCAATCATGACAAATATGGGCAGGGCGAGTGTCAGATTACAGATTCGTCATCACTGATTGGACGATTATTTTAAGGGCGCTATGAGTGTCCAGGAATGTGTTCCGTATAAGGTCATTGTACACAACATCACATGTTTCTGGCCATGTGGCGCGCGCGGGAAAATGACGTTTACTTTACTTTGGAGAGATTCAGACATAAATGTTAGTTAACTTGGGTGGGGTCACTTTCCGAAAATAGAAGACAACGTTTGTTGTGAGTGGACTCGCACCGACGCCACAAGTTAGCTTTGGCGTGCACTTGGCTTTGGCAAAGTTCCCGGGATATTTAGTACAATGTATTTCTTCCAGACATTTCTTGAGACCGACTAAAGATAGTAGAACTTGTCCAACTTTGCAATGAAGAAGACGTCAGTCATTCTGAAATAACGGACTTTCTAATCCTGCTTGCTCCTTTAGTAAAGCGTTTAACTTATTTTTGGTCAGTTTCCGCTGGCATTCGAGCTCTACTTATTCGTCCCCTAAAGCTTTGAGGGGGGCTGGGCAAGGCTGCAGGATGCCTTAGACACACCCTCCATCAGACATTGATGTAACGTCCCTAACACGTTATTTGTATGCCATTTTCTTGATTTCTTTTTTTCTTGATCCTTTTCTTTATCATTCCTTCCTTCATTCATTCATTCATTCATTCATTCATTCATTCATTCATTCATTCAATCATTCATTCATTCACCCACTCACTCGTTCATTCATTCACTCATTCACTCATTCATTCATTATATTTTATTGAAATTGCAACAAAGCAATGCATAGAGCATACTTTCTTTACCTTCCCTTCCGACTTACAGTATCATGAGTATGGTCCCTGCTTTTGTATTAAAGCAGTATCGAGCGACAAACCCGTAACACCGACGCGTCAGTCATGTGACGTTTCGTCACACGTATGTGGCTTTATACCGGATTGCATGCCAAATCAGAATGTCCACCGTAATAACCACCAGTGCGACTGGAACTCAAAAGGATCGTGCTTACAGCATTTCGCAGTTTGCTCAATGAATGACTGTCGTGTGACGTTATTATGGCTACCGGGTCACGCATAACGCATGGGTGACATCAGCCATGGGGAATTGACGGTACAAACCAACCCAAACCATGCTCCGATTTTAGGGACACTGTGTTCGCAACTCTTGTATGCCAAGGTTTCATGTGTTGTTTAAAACATCATGCCTTTCCTTGTCAATGGCAAGATGCCTTTTCATCGTCTTCTATACCAGAATTTCCTTCCAAAAGACAAAATGTATTTGACATGTGATAATCCTTGACTTACGAAAAGTCGTATACGTAGGTTTATGATAGTACACAATAACGCGCTTAAAGCTTAGAAATTCCACCAAAGACCTAGAATTGTACGGACTCTTCTAAAAAGAGTAAAGTCTCCAGAAAGTGATGACGTTGATATACAAATTACCTTACTTAATCTTATACTATTGTAAAGTGTTGTCATATTGTGTTCATGGCTTGTAAAGTTATAGAAACAAAAACGCATAAAACACGTAAAAAACCGACCGGACCCGAACGTCTGCTTGGAGAGTAAGCTCTAATGCTTCGGTGTGGGTTGAATCAGTTCACTACGCTACTAAGCCAGTCAAAAATCAATTTCTGGCGCAGAGCCCAGTACGTTAGAGGTCGCACCGGTACATATTGACTATTAGCCGGATATTGCAGCGTCATTGGTGCGACAGATCCGTGCGTATTGGGCCGCTCTGGGGCAGTGTGACATACCGGATGTGACGTTTACTACGTAACAACCGGATGCGGTATGACGTCACAGAGAACGTGTGTGATATCTGGATGACTTTCACTTCCAAGATGTATTAGATAAAGGATTTGTGGCTTTCTGAGATTTGACACAAGATGCGAAAACGAAAACACAGGATTAGGATACACAATGTCTCTCTAGGCTCACAAATTTGAAATGTTCGCTTTTATGTTCATACAGACGACGAAGTTCAGCCTCCATAGCAGGCTCTTTGGAGCCTTTTTGGGCTCATAATACACTTATTTGCACTCGGTCGCTGATTGATGGCGTTTTCTGATGGCAATCAGAAAACGCCAGCATTCAGCGACCGAGTACAAATAGAAATGGCCAGCAAAAGTGTATTATGAGCCCAAAAAAGGCCCCCAAGAGCCTGCTCTGGAGGCTAGGCAAAGTTAGGGATTGGTTGAATGAATGAGTGAGTGATTTAATGAATGAATGAATGGGTGGATGAATGAACGAATGAATGAACGAATGAATTAGGAAATGAGCGAATGAACGAACGAATGAATGAATGAACGAACGAACGAATGAAAGAATGAAGAGACGAAATGCTCTTCGCCGCTGCGTATTTAAGTTTTCCTTTCTCCAAAACAATTGATAGACATCCCGGACCCTACTACCCCCTAGGCTACAGTGATTCACAATAATTACTGCCAGGATATTCAGAACAATCACCACAGAAGAATGTTTAATACGTCGCCAGATAATGGATAAGATCCCTATTGTAAAGCAATAATTATACCTGACAAGCACAACTGTGCCTGAAGTCCTTTGTGTAGAGGTTTCCTGGGCGCGGTACGGTTGTGTGTTTTACTTTGCTCCCCATGGTAATAATTGATAACTGCTGCTTAAATGTCAACGCAACAAGAGCGGAGTTTGAATCATGCATCCTTTGTCAAAAATTTTTTTGTGTCACGCTTGTCGTTTAATCATCTTGTGGAATGTATTTTTGCCATTTTTATGAAGGGTATTTTTTTGCATATTTCAGGTGAAAAAGAAGGTAAACAAGAAAGACAACATCTGTAAGCAAGTACATAACGTGCACCTTCACATGATGAAGTGTACAAACTACTGCTCTGTTGTTTCTTACTGAAACACATACATATATATTGTGACCAGCCCCTCCATCTCTGTCCTGACACTTGCTATATATTGTAATCGAACACCACAGGGTCTCTACTACTTTCCCAGTAACCATGGTGTCAACCGTATGATTCGAATCGTTCTCATTGACCTTATTTGTTTGGAAGGAAAGAAGAATAGAAAGAAGAAGAAGAGGAACAAAAAATTGATCATGAACAAAAACAATCTGTTTCCCTTGCGTGAAGTCAAGAAAACACTGAATCAGACCCTGTGTTCAGTTATTAACTATTCTAACGGATGCATTTCAGTCTGAGAATCAAGGGGCGTCAGCAAAACCGTAGCCCACTTTGATAACACTGTCACTTTCTTTCTTTAAAAATCTACTTATTCATTCAAATCTATGCCATTTATAACCCAAAGACTGCATGTTGTTCGGTTTCTGTTTTTTCTCCAGTTCTTCATCATTCTCTACACGTTTGTTTGACATTTCCACAACGGACCGTGGCTCACCTCTCAAAACATAAGTCCACGGCTGCAAAAGCATATCTTCCGTTTCCTCCTTGTCTGCCCGCGTCTCCGGAGGCAGACTCTTTTGCCGTTGTGTGAAGGAATGTGCGCGTCTTGAGGAAGCAGTCCGTATTTTTCTTGGAAGGAACTTTGTTGAGTATGATGTACAAGGAAAACGTGACTTGGCAAGGACCCTTGTCTGTTATATTCGGCACACCATAGGTTTATGGTAGCAAATTAAAGTGAAGTATTGGGACAGTCGTAAAAGTGTAACACAGAAAAGTAGTATTCATAATCATACAGTAATCATATATCCACGGTTGTTCTGTGATAAAAGAGGAGTCGTGTTGTTATTGACAAGTCAAGAGAACATCGGTGTTATCTATGTTTGGCTTTTGGAGTGGGTTATATGATTAACTTTGCCCTCATGAAAAAAAAAAAAACATCCATCCATCCCCTCCTTCCTCCATCCATCTCTACACAAGCCAAACAAATTAATTTCCATTTGTAAACGACACGGAACCTTTCAGGCCATCCCCTAGCTAGGTAGGTCAATAAACATTCAACGGATTCAACTTGCGACGTTTTTATAGGGAACGTCCTCTGGCCTCTCGCCAGACGCGTTACCCGCGCTCCCAGCCAGTAGTCGTCAGGTGCAGACATGTTGGCTAGTAGCCATGCACGCAAACCAGCTCAAACCGGTTCTACTAGAGTGAAAGTGAAAGTGTGCAACCTGTCTGGTGAAAGTTCAGACATTAAAAAAAAACTTTTCAGACACATAAAACCAAAGGTCACACTGCTGGAATGTTGGGACGTATGGAAACATCTTTCACGTTCAATTTGCACGGAGAAAAAAGAGCGCCTTTCCACAGCCATCTATCTATCTATCTATCTATCTGTCTGTCTATATAGATAAAGGTAGATATACATGTTTCAACAAATGGAATCATGGCATTGTGGAAAACTAAGAGCTGCCGTTTCAAAGGAAGCCGCCAGGGGTCGAAAATGTTAAACTGACAATAAAACGTATTGATGTATTGTTTTTGGATTGTCTCTGTGTTTCTGTCAGTCTGTGATTCCAAACATGTACACCGTGGCCATACATCCTCAGCGCTGCAATATTTTTGTGGGACTGGAACTTCGTGGAAGAATTGCAATGCAGTATATATGGGAAAGGGGGTGAAGTCTGCCAAATCTGGTTGCATGTATCACCTAAATGTACAAGGCTCAAAGACGTTGCCTCATTAGCCTTTCCAACGCAGACAGAAATGGAAGTAATGTGATGAACCCAATGCCAAATGGAACTGAATGGTTGAGTGACTGCTCTTTGGTTGCACTCCAAGAGCTCACATTGTGGCTCCTGACAAAACCCAGAGTCAGTCGTCTGACAGGGAAATGGATGTCTAGTTTGTAATCGGGTATTAAAGGGGCCAAACGGGAAAGAGTGGGTGGTGGGAAAATGTATACAGAATGATAAAGAGATGTTTTCATTTTCTGTTTTGGCTGAACTACACATAACGTTACTTGTGTTTCATTTAAAATACAAGAATGATATCATTGTTGTGATATACGTTGTATATAAATCTTTGTTGGTGCAATTGTCATATTTAGATATATCTAGTACATATCTCGATGTAGATATATATCAAGTACAAAATATACAATTATTGTCATGACAAGTTCTCAAACAGTAAACTGTTGTCAACAATGACCTTTAAAGGACTACAAAAATATGTCATTCCATTTCCAAGAATAGTGGTGGATAGCAAATCTCATTAATTATTTACAAGTTGAGTTAACATTTCGAGTACCACAGACAGTGGTTCACAAAAGGACATTAAAAATATTTTCCAAACATCATCATGTGATTGTAGCTGTTAGGCCCAACCACGGCAGTTTCCCAGTTTGTGTACAACAACAGTAAAATGAGGGCACTCTGCCCCTCTAAAAGTACAAATTGGACACATCTACACATCTTATATACTTTATTCCATAAAAAATATATACATGACATTGTATATAAATGCATGATATACATACTCTCATTGTGATATGTATCTTTACAAAATATATTCATAGAAAGTTACATTATAATCTCTTGAACAATCGCACATACTTATTATTGCTTCAATATCAATCATATGTTGAGAGTTTTACGTTCTAGTAAAAACCTGAGATGTAAAAAAAAAAAGAAATTGTTCACTCATTTGATCGAGTTACGATTACCATTAATCATTTTCATCTTCAACAACAAATTAACCTGCATAATTTGGTCTGACACTAAATCAAAACTCTTCATGATCTAAATCTAACATTACTTTGATAGTAGTAAAAACACATTATGGAATTGTATGATGTCATATACAAGGTTCTGACATTTTCTGTTGACAACATATTCCCCCTACATTGTCAAGTGGGCTGTTCCATAATGTTCTATGATGTGGTCAATGACCGCCTGGGATGACCTCTCTTTAGAGGTCGTTTGTGTTTACTGACACACAGGTTCAGGAACTGTGACTTGCCTCACATTGTACCAAATTTGTGTGTAAACAACATATGACCTCTGAATCAAAACTGAGCCCTAAAGGTCATGTTGTTTACAAGCACCTGTTTTGGTGCTGCAGTCATATTTTGGCAACATGATAAAATCATTACCTCCATGATTCTCTCAATCTCTTTAGGAAATATGTCTGAATGATTGCTTTGCTTTTCATCAAATCAACAATTCTTAAAAAATAACTATTTTTCTGGAAGACAAGATCTGCAGATGGCATTCAGTGGTCTGAGAGTAACACTTGGTCAATCACAGTGAATATCCAGCACTTTCAACCTCAACACTAGATATTCAAATTGTCTGGGAAGATGTTTGTGGACCCAATACACGGGCAGGACTTGGCCAACTTTAAAACATCCATTTTTTCTTTATTTCTTCTTTTTCTGTGGAAGAAAAAGAACAGAAATTGTTAAGCTCACATCACACCTAGGAAGTTATTCTTCTTGCTCTTTTCATCCTGTCGGAAGTTGTAACGTTACTTCATCAGGAATTATGAAGAATTTTTTCAAGATTAAGTTGATTCAGTGTAAGAACCCTTGCACCCAATTGCCCACAATTTAAAAAGCAAAAGAATGAAAGAAACAAACTGTCGTGGTTTGAATAAAATCACACAGCTTTACTCTACTATACACAAGTCTTAAAACAGTTTCTTTAACAAATCTTAATGACTTCTGCACTCCATTTTCATCTAGTCTTTAATTGATAAATTTCCAAAAGAGTAACAAACAAGTAAATGGTGTGACCAAAGAAATGCACTGCTTGCCATTACTCTATACCAGTCTTAGAACAGGAACTGTGACTTGCTTCATATTGTATCAAATTTGTGTGTATAAGCACCAAATGACCTCTGAATCAAAAGTCACAGAAGGCCACGAAAGGTAGTGGATTCTACTTGATACGTTTGACCGTTTCCAAAATCATATCCAGTTGCTTGAGTAACTGCTGGTGTAGTTTGTTGAACTGTATAATGTTACTGACCTTCTTGCCCTTGCCTTTTCCCTTCTTCTTCTTCCCTTTCTTCTTGAGGCTGCCGCTGTGCTTCATCAGCAGGGTGAAGGTGTCCTGGTGCATCATGGGACTCACCCCTAGGCTCAAGGTCGGCAGCTTGGCTGGAGGGGGGGGGGGGCAGAATGGAACATTATGATTATATCTATAGTTAAACCTCAAGAAGATGATTTGGGACCGATAAATATAGAATAAACCATGTTGTGTTTCATTTAGTATAATGTTATCTGTCATACTTGCAAATAACACACGGTTCAATGTGAAATGCACCAGAAATTGAGAACTTTTGGTGACCTCAAACAAAAAACGACTGTCACAGCAATTCCAAATTCGGGATTTGAATGATCAGCACACTCATCAGTACACTTGGCACACTCTAAGTGCGTTTGAATGATTCTGTTAAGCCTGTGTGATAACAGTTGTCCTCTGCCCCCATGTGATAACTAAAGTTATCACGAACCAGGAGTGCTAACAGCAAGTCTATTCAAAACTTAGTATGTTTGGACAGTGACTACCTGCATGACCCAGAAGGCCAGAATTTGACCCCCAGACCATTAAATGCAGAGGCAAGATAAACCTACTGTACACTACAGGAGCTCTATCTTTGCACAGAGGCCACCTGTATAACCAGGAAATGGCTACAATATCCTGTACCCTCCCTGTGCACACTGATGCTGTGTTTGATCTGTCTACCTGATGTCTTTGTTGTTACTGTAAATGTTCGTGGTAGTTTTGTGTTCCCAGTACCTTAAAACCACCGCAAACATTTTTCCATTATACTGTATTTTACTGTGTCTTCATGGTACCAAATTTTCACGGTCTGAGAAAATTTGACTTGTTCTCGGAACTTAATGTTCACTGTCGTGCCAAGTGCGCATTAAAAAAGGCTGTGATTTATTTGTTATCAGTAATGATAAGTTCACATTACAGTCATCACAATGAAAACCGTGAACATAACAGTACATTGAAAAAATCAGGAATTACAGTAGTATGTGACTACAGTCTATGACCCTACAGCAAACTTAAAACCAACGCGAACACTCCATTTTCCCGCCAACTTAAAGGCATAATTACAGTAGAAATTTTGGACTGCTCCTGGTAGCTTAGCTGTTTACAAAACAGCAATGAAGGCAGAGGGACATATTTTGTATCCAGTGTTTAAAGGACAAAACTTTTGCTTAAATGTTTGTCCCACAGCAGAAAAATTGATTGGCCAACGAGTCTAGGACCTCTAAATGACCTTTGGGCTGTACTAAATACACTCAGTGTTTTCTCAATCATCATATAACTTTTAGAGATTGGCAGTTTTTTCCCCGTATTTTTTTTTCAAAAAAGATAAAAACGCAGAAATAGACACACAATATTAGAAATAAAGCAGAGCCTCCCAAGTACATGAAACTATCCTTCACTTTGTGCCCTTAACAGATCACTTGTGAATTATAATTGTACATGTAAATGGCATTGTATACTGTTCCTGTGTCATGTGGTTTTTGTCCAGTTATGTATGCTGATATTAAGGACTAAAGAAAGAGAAGATACAATGTAACGTTACATGATCTGAATAAACTCAAACTTAAATCCGAGAACCAACAAACTAAATAGTGTAGCCTTCTCTAAAGCACAGTGTCTATAAACCTACACGGATTACATTCACTGCATAGTGTCATCCCTTAATGCAATAAAACCTCTCCATTAGAAATCTGCACGAATGACACATAACGTTACATGTAGATAACGCAGAGGATTCACCCAACCCACGTGCTCGCAGGCAACATGTGCCGATCATGTGATGATCATGCGCCGAGCACATGATCGCTGCATGATCACCTGCCACACGGCCCCCTGGGAACTTGGCAATCACAAATCACCTGCTTTGCAATGGCACGCGCCGTGCCGTTTTACGTCAAGCGACGTCTGGGCATGAATTTCCAGTCATGTGAGGTAAAAAAAAATAAAAATCAATAATAAATGATCGTCACCGTAGCGATGGCCAAGGATTTACAAATTACAGATCACAGAACACCAATCAAATGATCAATATCTTCCTACAGCTTTCTAGTCATGTGAGCCTTGAAAATCAGAAGTGGCTGTAGCTATGGGAATTTGGCCATCACATAATTCCATTTTGTTTTCACAATGAGATAAAACAGCAAATGAACATTCCATTATCGATTTAAAATTGTTATAGATGGAGCTTATTACTAACAAGTATTCCGTCAAATTGATGCTTATTTGATAGACCTAGGACTGTAATTTGCTGTAACACAATTTCTGGTCATTTTAGCTGTGAAATTCAAAATTGACGGCCATTAACTGACTAGTCAGGGAGGGAATCCCATGGGACTGGGTGTAACATGATATTCTGGCAACTGCAAGTTGATATCATTGTATTCACATCGTGCTAAATTTTACTACAGACAACTGTAACAGCAACTCCTAAATAGATGCTTATTAGAGATGCATTGATTTATTGATTGCCATTTGCTGTAAAACAATTTTGTTGCTATGAATATCATATTGAGAAAAGACCAACCAACCATTGTGATGACAGAAGCTGCACTCCAATCACTGCTTGCTTGAAATGAATTGCTCTCTTATGACATTTGCTGTTATATGATTTTGTTTTGTCTCAGCGTGAGATACAGCTAATTAAGGCTCTTAAACCGGATATTGAGTGACTGTGTGAGAAGGCTCTATTATCAACTTAACGTTGAAGGGAATAAAACTACTGTAGAAATATAGAGGGGCGAGTAAGAACAGAAAGAAACAAACATGCCGACACCCGGGATCGAACCCGGGGCGGCGGATTGCAAATCATGACCGCTATCGCTGTCGCCACAAAAGCTCTAGAGCCCTTGGGCAAGGACGGTAGGCGGTACTTGAACACCACTGTTACACTACTCCTCCTTTTCTTTTCAAGATTCGTCCTCGAATCTCCGAGATCGATATCCCTGTGTGGCACATCTTAGCCTGTTACTCACAGTGTGGCACATTCCGCTAGCCTGTTACTCACTGTGTGGCACATTTCTAGCCTGTTACTCACAGGGCCGGTGTGGGAACCAATGTAGAAATATGGAGGGGCGAGTAAGAACAGAAAGAAACAAACATGCCGACACCCGGGATCGAACCCGGGGCGGCGGATTGCAAATCATGACCGCTATCACTGTCGCCACAAAGGCTCTAGAGCCCTTGGGCAAGGACGGTAGGCGGTACTTGAACACTACTGTTACACTACATATTGTATTCTTCAATAGATTTTTTGATAGATTGATAGGACATGTATTTGAGGCAATACGATGTTGTCTGTGATATTGACCAGATTGTGCTCTCGCAAGAGAGTTTGGAAAGGGGTCTACTGAAGAAGCAAAGACAGACAGACACACACACACACACTCTCTCACATGCACAGACATGAAACACCAACTGCATCAATCAATCTCTGTCTACAGCTTTCTGGTCATGCGATCTATGAAAATCAGAAGTGGCTGTAACGACACACACAGATACACACATAGAGAGACATATACACTTGCACAAACTTCACCTCTGGGTAAAGCAACAAACAAATAAACAAACAAATAAACAACCATCTGCTGACCTTCCTTCCTGTCCAGAAGGGCCTGTAGAAGTTCCCGACCTCCAAGGTCCCCAATGTGGTTGTCTCCAAGGTCAAGTTCCTCCAGGCAGTTGGAATTGGTGATCAACCTGGTAAAATTCAATCAATCAATCAATGACCCATTGAACTTCAATGGTAGACATGTGAATACTATAAACACTGTGTAATCTTACATGTAACTTTTGGTTCAATGGGACAAATTAAGAGACTGTCAAAAAGAGGACACGATAGAGGACCAGGTGGTCCTTGTATGGACTCTGAGGTGGTCACTAACTAAGTTTTCAAACTGACAGTAGTTACAATTCAAAAACCTTTCATCCGTTTTAATGGATTTGTTCAACTTGGCCATTTGACAAATAAGTATTCTAGTTAACTTGATGGATGGTGGAAATCCTTATGCTAGGAGACAGCAGTGAACACTGGTTTTGAAGGCTTGAAGTTGTCATTGAGAGAGTTCCATAGTATCCTAGCCCAAGGAAAGAAGCTATTGCTGTTATGTAGAAGGCTTTTGAAAATGTGAGACTCTTAGTTGAACAGTAAAGTAGTAGAAGTCTTTCAATAGACTAACCTAGGCTAACTTATTATACTGTTATGCTGTTCAACTACCAGTCTCAAAAATTAATCATTTTATTAAGAATTGAAATTCAAGACTCTTTTTAAATTTTTCTTACTTCCTGAAGAGTCTCATACAGATGACGGGCGCGTAGTTTCCCGCCTTCCCGAATGCATCGAGCCCGTTCTCCGCTAGGTGGAGCTTCTTCAACCACGGGCCCACCTTGGGGGGCTCCACCTCCTTCTTCTTTTTCTTTCCTGTTGAAGAGAAATCAATTAAAGACAAATTTACATTTCTTAATTCAATTATCATTAATCTTAAGTTACCACATTTCTACTTAGTTGTTAAACGCTAAGGCAGGCTTTTCCATCTATCAAGCAGGACAATAATTTGAAAAATGTGGGACATTTCAGATCTTTCTTCAGTGGATGAATGTTTGCCTGAGATGTTCTGGAATACGGCCTATGTGTATATTGTTCAGTACAAACCTACTTGTAGTGTGCTACACCTTAGATATAAGACGGTTTATTGGGTATGCAAACGAGCAAACAAACAAAACCTAACACACTTATTTAGAAGAGTAGGGGAAACCTAGTATGCTTGTTTGAAACATGTGAGATGCAGCGAAGCCCCAGTATAATGCTCTACTAGGTAACGAAAAAGCGGCATGCTTTGTTAAAAGCCAGAGGTTCGACCACTGCACCAAAGTGGAGGACATCTGTAACCTGGGGAAAGAATGCTGATAGAGATTTTAACAATTTAATGGTACTGTAAATGCACTTAAGTTCGCGGAGATTTAATTTTGCGGTAGCAGGGAAATGGACTTTTCGCTGTGGTTTTAATTTTGCGGTAGCACCATACACTCTTACTGTTATGGAAAAATGTTTGCGGTGCTTTTAAATTCGCGGTGAAGTGGCCGCCGCGAAAACCGCGAACATTAAACCACCACGAAAGTTTCTGCATTTACAGTATTTAACGTCTAGTCATTACTTCAACTACTTAGAGAACCCAAAAGGTCAAGGTAGTGAGCTAAACAACCCTGTCCTTAGAGAAACCTCAGAAGACTCTCAGTTGAACAGGTAAGGTCACTTGGCCCTGTGTCGCTGTGGCACAAGCAGTTACACAATCCCATTGCTTGGCCATCTGAATCAAATTCCGTGGGCCAGTGTTCAATTCTAGCAATGTCTAAGGTCGGCCCCAGCTTGGACATCTTGTAAGGGATTTAAGCATTCGTCATTTCAGATGGTGAGATAAAGCCAACAGACATGTGTATTATGAGGCCCTGTGTTAGGCCCAATCTAGACACAGTTTTTTCCCCGACATTCTGACCTTTTGAGGAGAAATTTTGCCGACATCTTGACGGCAATATCTGCAGTTCCAGCAAGATGCCAAAAAATGCTGTTGGCGACAAGCTGTCAGCTCGCGTCGCAGGTCTAGATCCTGCCTTAGTCTCAGTCTCATCAGTAGAAACATCAAGTTTTGGAGAAAATATGTGTCTAATTTTGGTATTTCCTAAAAAAAACTCTCCATGTTGTGAATGTAGCACATTAGAGGGCAAATTGGGCGGGGCTTAAGGTAGAAGGTCATTTTAGGACAAGGTGACCATTATTGACCTGACTTCACCCCAAAACTGTAAGATCACTTCAGCTACATGCAACATATGTGACTATATTGTGACAGCTCTCAATCAAATGCTATCACAAATAACATACTAGTATCTACTGATCATTGTATCACAAGTTGTATGGGAAGTTACACGTTACAGAGTCAACATTTATTATGATGTTTTTTGCTGTTTTTAGAAAAAAAAATGTATGTTTGTGTACACACACACACACACACACACTACTCACACACACACACACACATACATACACACACACACACACACACACACATACATACACACACACACAAACACACACACACAAACACACACACACAAACACACTCACACACACACAAACAAACACACACACACACATACACACACACACACACACAAACACACTCACACACACACACACACACACACACACACACACACACACACACACACACACACACACAGACACACACACTTGTCTTCCTTTCACCCTTATCAGGAAATTAAGTCACCACGAATATGAGTGAATTTACAGTACATGTACTTTGCCTCTGAAAGAAACCATTCCATGTATTAACTGCTGTGGCAAGACCATGTTGACATCATGTGCCAACCATCAATCCAATCTATACACTGTTCTAGCAAACGCACACCACAGCTAGTGATCACTCAATCACACGTCAGAAGCTGGAGATATTGGGAATCAGAATTGAGTTTCCAATCCTGCGGCTTACGTGGTACGCGTCATGGACACACGTGGAACATGTTTATTACAAGCGCTTCTCCTCTAAGTAGGGCTCAAAACACTAGTTTTTTTCTGTTAACTACAAAACTGCAAGGTGTCAACTTAGGAAGTTCAAAACGTCCAACAAATACACAAGCTGCAAACTGTATCTGACGTATCTATCAATTTTATATCTAATATGATATTACTCTCAGTCAGTCTAGAGTCCATTCCAAGACACCATGCGGATGTTTGTGGCCATTGTTTAGAATTGATTTGAATGTTTTGTAATTATATGTCTAGGACATTTGATACTTCAGAAATATTTGTAACACTGTTTCAACGTTATAAATATTTCCCTGGTCCTGTAAAACTTTGGAAATATTCATCGTGTGGAATTGGATACTTCTAATGGTTTCTAAATAATGATAACAACATTCTACCATTATTTACCATTTTCTACCATTTTTTGTAAATGGTTGAGTGGGCTGGGAAGATAGCAATTCACACATCCTTGCAAAGTATGGCTGGGTGCCATGCAACAATGGCCCACCACAAAGGATCCACCAGTACCCAGCAGTAAAATCTAAAAATATACAGATGCAACAATAGGGCTTAGTTTTATGGGGGCAATAAACTAATTTAACCATTTGGCCAGGTTTACCATTTTTTGTAAATATTTGTAAATGTGAAATAATCACACAGAGGTTTCACAATTATTCTAAATAAAGATATTTTTGTACAGTTATTTTCAAAATGTTTCTAAAATATTCAATGGAATTCAAATATATGAGTATTTTCTCAGTCAATTTTTTAAAAATAATCTAATTATTGTGGCTCAGATATTCTTTTATTCAAAATAATTCAGACTAATTATAAATATCGCCTAAAAACCCTCATGGTGTCTTGGAATGGACTCTATACAGACTATGACTCTATCATCTATGCAAAGGAGAAAAAATGACAATGGATATCATATATATATAACAGCCTTTAGGCTTAACACACCAGTTTCTGTACTAGTATCTACTGTCGCCTGTTATATTATATATAACAGCCCTTTGGCTTAACAGCCACCAGTCTCCGTATCTGTATAGCTGGCATATAACCAACGTTTGGCTTAACATACAAGCTTCTGTATCTGTATCTGTATATCTACAAATATCTACAGTTGTGGAGGTTTGGGGTGTCTGTGTAGCGCAACGGCTAGAGCGTTGGAGTCAGAATCAGAAGGTCCTGAGTTCTAAGGAACTGTACGATATTTATCAGGGGGGGAGGGCTGGTGCGTTAGGGGGGGAGGGCCATGTTAATTTTTTTTGAGGTGGGGGGAGGGCCATGTTAATTTTTTTTAGATAGGGGGGAGGGCCATGTTAATTTTTTTTAAAGAATTGTTCATACTCTTTTTGTTTTGATATCTTGACATGGCCCTAAAACTGATAAAATAAGCCTTCTGAATAGCCTAAAATGCAAGAGCTTCCGGGGGGCTTTGCCCCCCTTAGCCTGGTTACCAAACCCCAGCCCGATCTCAAGTATCTATCGTGCACGAAAGATATATCTTGAGGTTGGGGTATGGAATCCAGGCTATGCCCCCCTAGGCCCCCCAAAGTGGCGCTGCCCTGGACCAGTGTTCCCGCCAGGCATACGTCATTCCGTCTACAGACTTATTTTTTTCTGGAAAGACGCAATCGGCTCGGCTGAGTTTCCCAAAATATTTAAGTTACAAAAGCGGTGCACGGTAAATACGTGAAGAATCCAAAACTATACACTTTATTTTTTATTTAAAACATTTCTTTTGTTTCAAAAAGACAAAATTTGCGGCAGAAAAAGGGGCCGCAATATTGTTGTCAAGTGTCGATCGAGTCGGCTGTGCACTGGCATTGGCGTCCGTAGCACATGCCGCGGCATGCCCCCCTCCCCAGACGGACTGTCGATCGCAGCGCCAGCACGTCTTTTCTGGCTACTCCTTCAAGACTACAATGGCACTGATCACTGCCAAAGATGCAGCAGATCGCCTTCCTTCGTATAATGTTTAACGTTCTTGGTCTACTCTACTCTATGTAAAAAGAAATCCAGCGGTGAGCCAAAGATTTCACGCCGAAAACGGGGTTACCTGAGGTCGCACGAAACAAACGCACGCTCGTGGAAAATGACGTCGCGGCCTTGTAAAACCCGACCGATTCGATAAATTTGAGTAAAATCATCGGGCAAAATAGAAAAAAAACACAAGGTGTGATGGCGCCGTTTATTCTATCCTCTGGAAAAACTACTAGCATTTGATGCGGGAGGGCGCAACATCGATCGCACGAGGTGGGCTGACGAACTCACTGGCTAGAGCCCTGTTTGGAAGCATCAAAACCCCAAAATTTTCATATAGACATGACTGGACAAATAATACCCGCGGCCAGATCACGGACTGCTGATTCCCCGAGCTTATAGTTATAACGTATTTTTGGGGAGAGGACGGACGTCGATTACTGAAAAACGGGAGTAAAAAAGGCAACCGGCATCCAATCTCAAGGGCATAATTTTCCTCTCAAGTTGCAGGAAATTCTGTTTTAGAGGGTTTGAAAATCCAAATTTTCCCTGGGGAACATGCCCCCAGACCCCTGCCCCAACGCTGTGAAAAAATCCTGGCGAGAACACTGGCCGGCGCCCTTGTGCCCTGACGTCTATACATGTATTAAGATTATTTTATCGGTTGTTTTTCTACCTGTTTTATGATGCCTGTCGGGGGGAGGGTCATGTTGATTTTTTTTAGGTGGAGGGGGAGGGTCACGTTAAATTTTTTTGAGATGGGGGGGAGGGCCATCAAAAAATTTTTTGATCCGACTTCCAATGCACCAGCCCTCCCCCCCCGATAAATATCGTACGGTCCCTAAACTCGCCATGCCCCTGCCCCCATGACGGTGGATCGGAGTGACGCCCACCGAGCCTCACGGCTTATCTGTCTAAAGGTGCCAAAAAACACCTACGGATTTGGTGCTGCCAGTGTGTCAACATCTGCATACTTGCCACTGAGACCAGTGAAATTTATCAATTTATATCTACAAATGTATATAGCCAGTATAACCGCCCTACTGCAAGCATTGCCTACACTCTCTCACCTACATTTCCAGCCCTCACATGTACTACATTCATCTTGGCACGTAACTCATCTTAACACCAGCAATACCCAACTTGAGCTACATGTACGTGAGTGTTGTCATGTTCTCTGGTTGCTTTGCATTTTCAGGACATGTCCAGAATTTTAAGGCCAATATATATTGGGATCTCTACTATTCAACATGGAAAGGAAGATTTATATGTCATTTGAAAGAGTAAAGGGTTCTCTGTTTTGCGATATACCTTTAATTTTTGTAATCATGTTGACAGGGATAGAAGTTAATTATGAGCCTAGGTTGACATCACAAACTTTGAGTGTCTTCCATAATATCAATATTAAAGATGATTTTATTTATATTTTGAAGATTTAACATAAACTTAACTGCAATGTATATGTAGGAGTCTTATCATTGCTAATTGTATGTAACGCTAGTTCACTTTTATCCAGGAGGTACCCTATATCTATTGTTTTTAAAATCATGGTTTTTAGGGATATCAAGTCCACAGACAAATTGGTTTCAAACTGCAACTGTTACAGTTGAAAATATTGCAGTTTGAAACCACTGTTCATTACCCCATATATAAAGGTAAACTAGCTTTAACCTCTGACTGATTTGGAGTAAATGCACTACTTTAATGCAGGGAAGATAGTACTCTGGAAAAATAACACATCTTATGGCTTTGTCGGCAGACAATTGTCTAGAGTTGTTATCAGTCGATTTGACTCTTTTTAAAGCATTCAAGGGCAAAATGTGCCACTCTTCTATTAATTCATTCACTCACTATAAGATTATCATCTGTTCTCCCTATCAGAAGGGGGTTAGACATGCTTGCATGTACAGGGCTCAAAATACCACCTGCATGTGCAAGTTAGTGCAGGTAAAATTGGAGCTGTGCAGGTATTTCTGGTGTCTACCTGCACCTAACCTGCACTGGTCCATGTACTGGGTTTTATACATAAATGCCATATGATGTATGTGTATATGGATTGTTATCAAATGAATTGAATGTTACTACCTATAAAGTACAAAAAAAAAAAATAGCAATGGTTCCTGAACAATTTTAGTATGATCCATGCTTCCTAAATTCTGAGTGGTGCAGGTGAAATTTGCCTCGTGCAGGTAATTTTCCATGTTACCTGCACCAGTGCAGGTATGCAGAAAAAAGTATTTCGAGCCCTGATGTAGAATCTGATGTTCATCCTTTGATTTCAAAGTATAATTTCTGCATCAGGTATATCACAGGTACACGCTGATAGGAATACCGGTATGTGGTTTTGATTTCATCTTTTGATTTCAGAAGCAAAAGTAGAGTTATTCCTTTGTCCATGATGAATATTCCAAACTTGATCCCTTACAAATGACCAACACTTGCAATCAGATTTTTAAGTCCAGCACCTAATTCATCACTGCAGTAATGCTACTCCAATCAATGCATCAGTCCTAAGGCTCTACCCGACCCGGGAGAGCTTCAAAGGGAATGTGAAATTGAACATGTCAGACTGTATCCAGTGACGCACATGCAAATGTACATGTATTAATCGTAATGCTTCTCTACCTTTTCAGTCCATCCTTTTGTAATGGTAAACAACAGTTTGGCATCAGAGCTAACCCATGCCTAAAGTCACAAAGCAATAATCCTGGATGGTAGAATGATATCTTATAGTGTCCCTGTCCTGTTTTAATCTGCACTGGGGGTTGGATTGAGGGCTGTACCGGTACTGTATACGTACATGCTTCTGGGTGGTCGATAATTTGTAACCATATCGTAAACGACAGTTTGACGTCAGAACTAACCCACGCCTTAAGTCCCGAATCAATCCTGAACCAAAATGATGTCTAGCGATCTGACAGTGCCAGTGTCCTATGTTAATCTGCACTGAATTGAGGGACGTACTGTACATGCTTCTACTTTCTAGGTGGCGACTACAGTTAAAGTTGTCCTACATCTGTAACAGATACTAGTACTTAGGGTTGGCGGCCATCTCCATTTCTGTAGCCCATGGGCCACACATTTGTGCAAGGGGGCTGGTCTGCTGGTATTGATGTGTGTTTGATTCCCATACCCTTCCTCATTAGTGCTGAGTGCTAAGCATAGAAAGCAGCACGTACCATTTTTAGAGTCTTTGGTATGACTCGGCCGGGGATCGAACTCACGACCTACTGAATTCAAGGCAAACATTCTACCCACTCGGTCATTGCACCGGTAGGTGGCTATAGTCATTAATAATTTGTAATCATAATTCTGTAAACGACAGTTTGGCGCCAGGACTAATCTGAGCCTGAGGTCGTGTAATAATCAATCCCCGACCAGACTTACTCCTGACAGCATCAAATTGTATCTTTAATCTGCACAGTTGGCTGCCTTTAATGAGGGCTCTATCGTAAATGCTTTTGGATAGGGTTAGAAGGTTTCTTTTCTCTCTTGTCTAACTCGATCGACTTGTTTTATACTAGTTTGTACATTGTAAACACAATGCTGTCTTACCATAGCTTCCTTATTTTATTTAGCTGAAGCCTACTGGGTCACCCCTTCTCTTTTCTGTAAAGTGTGTTGCATTCTTTAAGGTTCTTTTTGGTTTGAAGATTGAGGCTAACGTCTGAAAGTCGCTCACACATGGGATCATTGCCAGCAAACTTGAGAATGCTTCTGGATAGGGTTAGGGGCTTTGGTACAGTCACTAATCTAGTGGTTAGTTGCACTACTTTTCAGTAATGAGTTTGGGTTTGAATTCCATGATATCTGTCAATGCTTATTATTTATTTATTTATTTCTTCCTCAAACGTACATAGGCAGGGAAATACACACATGGTAAACCCTGAATTACGTAGGTTTGTTACAAAGAAACTTATACGTACAGAATGTCAACAAACAAAAATACATAATATATTAACAAACACTAAGCATAGATCCGAACTCCCAGGCTGATGGTAATGCTAGGAAATAGAGTCATTATAAAGTCTGACTGCAGTGTGGAGGAACGACTGTTTCAGTCTGTCAGTTCTTGCCTTGGGGAGAGTGAACGCGTTCTTGTTCCTCAGTTGCCTGCCAGTAACTGTGCGTCTCTGAGGAGGCACAAGATCGTGCAGTGGATGTTCGGGTCTTAACATGTCCTTAAAGAGCTTTACTGCAGCAGCTTCTCTCCTTTCCTTTAAGGAAGGTAAGTTGGGAACTGATCGCCTACCCCCGAGAGAGATTATGCGGAGGGCCCGTTTCTGTACACGTTCCATACTGTCCGATTGTTCTTTGCTGCAACCCACCAGCAGAACGTGACCGTATTCAAGAACGCTACGAATAAGTGACAGATAAATCTGAACCAGGTCAGCCACGCACATCCCCTGTTTAGTCAGTAGTCTGAGATAGTGCAGCCTGCTCGATGCTTTTGAAACGAGGGATTGTACATGATCGTGCCATGACAGCTTGCAGTCGAAGATGAACCCGTGCTGTGAGACACGATTCGCTTTCTAGAGTACAAAAATAACGTTGTGTAAAAGGGTGATGCATTTAAGGACGGCATAGTGTGAGCATGTTAAAGAATCCGCCATACGTGTCAATGATAGTCCTGTCTTATGCAGCTTGTACTTACTGTATAAAAATGGTGTGTTACGCCCTGAAATTCATGATGCGGTTTTCTAGCTATACCAAGGAGGTTGAAAAAAGGATACATTCTTAAAAACCAACAAACAAAATGCTCGTCTTTTTAGCAGTCCATCCTTGTTTTTTTTCACACAATCTGTTTCTGTCAGGGGCTGGTTTTAGGACATGAACAGTGAAGGGGCTGCTAGAAGCGAGATTCAGTCAGACTCTCTCATCAACTCCCATCTCATCTCCCCTTTAGTCCAACTATTTGATCATTGAGGCACCACACAAGATCTGGCAACCAGTTTTCTCCACCCTCTCGGTTTTCATTATTTTTCTGTGTTCACTTAGCAATTTATTAGCCTGTCCATTCCTGATATTATCATGCCATCAGTCAGATAACCATGCTACATCTTACCTTTTTTCTTCTTCTTCCCTTTCTTGCCCTTCTTGCTCTTGCTGCCCCCCTCCCCCTTCTCGTCCCCTTCGTCCTCCCCTTCACTTTTCGAGCTGGTGGTGGAGATCGCAGTCCGCACGCGGCTGTTCTTTGCAGCTGAAAGTAACAGGCAAGTTGGTACTAATCAGATGTTAGGCTTTTGTAAGCAAAATGTGGCTGTTCTTCGCAACTGGAAATACAATATCACCAAGCACAGTAGGGGCATCTTCTCTGGATACTTTCAAAGAACTGTTGCAGATAGATGTGCAAAATTTAGGTGTGATAAGTCATTCGGTCTAATACAATGTATATAATGTATGTTGTGTACCTGCAAAGCTGGTGTGCAACACCGAAGGGCAGCTATACCGGCTACCGGTATATAGATTCAGATACAGGTACAAGAGAACTTGTCATGCTAACATAAAGTTGGCCTGTAACTCCCGACACAAAATATAAGACTTACCCAAATTTTCCACTGTCCAACTCTTGTAGTAATTGTCAATGAATATAATCAAGTAATCCTTGTGTTGGAAATTACTGTTCAGTTTTGCTTCAGTGTGATCTTCACTTTCAAACAACTTGTCATGAACGCGACAGACTTCAAACTTTTGAGGGACAGAGCCAAGGAAAACTTGCACTGGTCACCCTTCTTCACCAAGGAAATAAGATGGAAATGAAATTATCATAGTGTCTGCCATGACAGGGGAATGAATACCTCTGCAGTGAGTTTAACTGGTTTGCGTTCATTTCCATTTTGTTGTTCAGGAACAGTAAGTGTCGTATGCCAAAGAACAGTTACTCAAACAGGATATAATTTTGGGAATGGTCAGATGTTTCATACATCATCCGATGTCTTTCGTCAGTCACACTGGAGAAATCATGTTGGAGAGAAGCTTTTATATCCCAGCTTTGAATTGGTATCCAAAAGAGATCTAGTTGCAGAACAGGTTTCTCCTATGCATTGATATGCAAGAGGAGGAAGACAATCTTTTAGTAGTTCAAAGAAACAAGGGACAAGTTAAGACAATGCAAGCTCTGCAGTGAGCTTCACTGGTTTGCTGTCTTTTCCATTTTGTTTCTCAGAAACAGCAATGTCGTACCCTCCAGTTCCTTCTCTGCCTCGAGTTCCGCCTTCATCCTGACCTCCTCTGCCCGCTCGAAGGCCTCGCGCTCCGCCGTGTCGGCCACCATCTTAATTAGCTCCATCACGCCCTCGCACTCAAGGTCGTTTCCGTCCAGGAACAGATTGCTGAGGGACGAGAGAAAATGGAATAAAGAATATAGAAGATGAATTCCACTTCGTTATGAAATGTCCTACCTACAGTAAAGAGAGAAAAACATTGTTTAAGAATATTAGAACCAAAACACACATCTCTCTCGCTGGTGCAGAAAGCAATATTTTCCATGTATTGCTCTCATGTTCAACTCATATATCCGTCTACGTAGGCCAGTTTCTTTATAATGTATTCCAAATGCGAGACCAGATTAATCATCCATAACTGTACTGTTATCGATAATGTTTTGTTGTTGTTTTGTATGTAGCCTCTTAGTACTATTGTCTGTAGAGCTATTAGTTGTTATTGGTTGCCATACATTGTACACTGTGCGATTGTTGAGCAATAAAATTCATTCATTCATATACCAATGGTGCCACCTAGCAGAGAAGGGTAGTACTGCAGGTACCAAAAACAAAAAGTTCCTCCCTGTTGATATCTGAAGCAAGTCTATATATTCACTTCTCTGGAATTCACTAGTACCGGACGCCAGAGCTGCAACCTCAATCTCAAGTTTCAAAAGACTAGTGACATGGTAGCGATCCATGAAAGAGTATGGAATCAATGAGCTAATGATTATTATTTGTTTTCATTATTATTATTCTTTCATTTATGTATGTATTTAGCATTCCTTTATGATCAGTAGAAATTTTGTGTCAATATGATTAGTTGACCTCTCACCTCCTCCATGTAAGCTCAACCTCCAAGAAAAGTGGCCTAGAAGGCCGATGGAGCAATCATAGAGTCGAAATAAAGGCAAAAAACAAACAAGCAAAGGTGAACAGAAAAATTGGACTTACCAAAATTTTGGACCTACCAACTCCGGAAAAAAAGACTCCACTAAGATGCCATCATTTGCGAGCAAATGCACAATACTTCCCTCCTCATTTTCCCCACAGTGTCATCCTTTAGCTACTGCTTAAGCCCTAGCTGAGAAGGGTGGTACTGCAGTCGTCTGTCGCACTGGTTGTATTCTCCACCTCACCTTATCCTCGCATAGATACGAACAACAAACAAACAAATAAACAAACAAACACCCACCACACGGCAGAGTTAGCGACCATCTCTGCAAGGATCCTTCCACTTTCCACCTCCAGTCCGCAGAAGTTCAGGCTCACGGTTTGGATCAGGACGTTTTTAGAGAGGCCGGCACACAGGCCATGGCAGCCGTCATCGCCTATCCTACAAGGGGGAAGGACAAGAATGGTACAAATAAGGTAATCCGAGACGGCAGATTTCACAACCTTCAGCTTAAGGACAGACAAGCCAAAAACAATTCTTTAGTCCAAAGATCAGTTTAAGTAACATAGTTGGCATATTTCATATTTCTACATACATTTTACATATGTTGTGTGCTTTGCATAATGTCATCTGTTGTATTCTATGAGGCTGCCCAGAAAAATGCATCCGAAGAGTTCTCCAATGCAATGCCCCCCGATATATTACACTCCTATTTAAACTGTGCATAACTGGGGGTGCTGCACTAGAGATCTTTCAAAGTGGCGGATATATGTAATCTGACAGATAAATGGAGGTTGCCTTACCAAATCTTAGGTGATTAGTCTTTATTACTCACTCGTTATAGTCGAGAATGATGGTGGACAGGAAGGGGTGAGCTGGGAAGGACCTGGCCAGCCGGGTCACGGGGTAACTCTCAATCCCACAATCCAACAGCTCCAGCTGCCGCACGGGGTACACCTGCTTCTCCAGCAGCAAGGCCTGATGGGATACATGCAAGGTCATGTCAAGGTTAACTCACAATCCAACAGTTCCAGCTGCCGCACGGGGTACACCTGCTTCTCCAGCAGCAAGGCCTGATGGGATACATGCAAGGTCATGTCAAGGTTAACTCACAATCCAACAGTTCCAGCTGCCGCACGGGGTACACCTGCTTCTCCAGCAGCAAGGCCTGATGGGATACATGCAAGGTCATGTCAAGGTTAACTCTCAATCCCACAATCCAACAGCTACAGCTGCTGTACGGGGTACACCTGCTTCTCCAGCAGCAAGGCCTGATGGGATACATGCAAGGTTATGTCAAGGTTAGTACTCTTTTGGTTAGATTTCTTTTGCATAAAAAGCTGAAAATATGGCACAAGTACCAAATCAACTTATCTTTTATATAAATGACATCTTATCTTACTCATCTATTGAGGTGAACTAAAAAAAATTATCTTTGATGTGACAGGAATGTTGAAGTTAGGAGACATGGGAACTGGCTGCTGGTAAGCTGCCATCAAACTTCCACATCTATGTGTAAGCACGTCTAACTTTGAGGGGGAACAACAAATGGATATTAAATGAGTGAGGGGCTACGCAGATGCTGACCACAGACGCAACATTCTGTTTTTCTTTAGCTGCTTTGAGGTATTCTTCCTGTACGATTTTGTTTAGGCAATAACCTCAAATAAAGTATGCAACCTGACTTTGGCAACGCATTGTGACCACTTTCACGTTTTGAAAACTTTAAAGAAGTGTAGTTTAAAGTCGGCACACCCAATAACAATAACAAAGAAGTGCAGATACTGACCACAGACGCGACGTTCTCATGTTTCAGTGGAACGTCCCAAACCGACAGCTCCTTGATGAAAACGTATCGCTCTGACCGAAGCGCGTCCAGCAGCGGCTCCACCATCATTGGTGGCTGGTCCAGGGGCGGGTCCTCGTAACCCTCCAATAGGAACTGGGGAAAAAAATTGTTGGTAAACATGAGCGCCTCCTATCATCTCTACAGAGAATTGCAGTAAACAAGAGAAGCTCTACCATTGGTGGTTGCTCTGAGCCCTTCAAACCCTCCAATAGAAACTGGGAAAAAAACGTTTGTAAACATCTATCAATAAGTATCATCTTATACAAGAACTGCAACACCCAGGATCAGTATAACTATTATTTGTTGTCATCCATGTGTTCAAAATCCTCCAACAGGAACAGTGAAAGGAAGTCTGGACTAGTACAACAGTACCACCTAGTGTATCTAAAGAGAACTGCAGAATCCATTGACCGACTAGGATTTAGTGACATAAACATAGCCGTTGATAAATCTATCAATAGAATATTGATTGATTGATTGATTGATTGATTGATTGGAACATGACCCACCTTCTCTAGTTAGATGTTATCCTCATAGATGGCCTTGACATATTGATTATCTATCAATAGATACTATTAACAAGTCATTTATTGACTAATCAACTATTATTGATTGGTTGATTGATTGATTGATTGATTGATTGAATATAGATAGGAACATGACCCACCTTCTCCAATAGGATGTTGTCCTCATAGCTGGCCTTGAGTTTCCTCCTGAGTCCGACACACGGCAGGGACGCCGTACGGGCGCAGTTCTCATCATAAACACGCAGCACAGACTTTACTGCTGCCTGCATGAGAGAAACATGTGTGACAAAGTTGCTTATCAGATGTTAACAATTGTATATGTTTAACACAAAACCAAAGGATGGACTGAGTGTTTTCAGTGAAAACGAAGTAACATTTCCTATCCATAATCTGTCCAAATTTGTAAATTGATGTAAACAATGGTTACATACATACATGCACACACACACATACAATGGTTTGTTTGAGTCCAATGATTGGGGTTAGGTACAAATCCAGTAGTACTGTGGTTTGGACCAGAAAGATCCAATCATTTTGCCCGTCAAAAAAACAAAAAAAAAGGTAAACACAAAACCAAACGAAAGCTTGACGAAGTCAACTAAATGTTTTCAGTGAAAACAAAGCAACATTTCCTCTCCATAATCTGTCCAAATTTGTAAATCAGCTGTAACATAAATGAATCAAAAGGGATCAAACTTGAACTTGTAAATGGTAGCTACTAACCCAAGGCAGTCTGAACATGGTGCACCACTTCCCAAATACGACAGGCCAATTTCAACAACCACCATCACACCAACCGCCACCCTCTCTGTCCCAGGTACACCTTAACAAGGTGACTCCTGCCCGGGGTACTCAAGTGGCCCGTTGCCATGGTAACAGATCATTAACTGTAACTTCACGCTGTTGTGTGGGGAGGGCCGGCTCAGTTCGGCATGACTTCTGTCAGCTCCTTAACTGGTTACAGTAGAACACTTCACTTTCAAGGAAAAAGTCAAGGAGGTGGTTTTGCAAGGATGCAACGCAAGGAGGGTCGGATCATTTTGTTTGAGAGAAAACCTATTCTTCACAAATTATACTATATATAGAGCCCTAGATGTCAGAGTCAAGCACTAAATGGTAACCCCTACTGCTGGGAAGTCACCTGTCTTGCAATCAACATTGGCACTCCTTCTGTAAATATCTATGCCGCAGTCTACTAGTAACTCAGATTGTGTGTCTGTGGTAAAACTTTATTCGGGGCAAGCTTGCCTTTAACTTTCTTCAGTTAGAGCCGATAAAGAGGAGCTGGCCTGTGTAGGCCCTGGAAACAGTCTGGCATCCATCCAGGGTGCAAAATGCAATTGAGTGAAATAAGTTTCATAATCATATCATCTCGTAGTCCCGAGTAAGTCCCTGCTAAAGTTTTAAAAGAATGTTGGTTTTCATACTTTCATTTCATTAGATTTGGCCCTCAAAATGCAGCAAATAGTGTTTCTGAGACACAATGCCCCCTTTGCTATGAAAAAATCCTTGTGAAAACCAGGCTCTGTAGATAGTTACTAGCATTAAAGTTGCTACCTACCCCAGGCTCTCCTCTCAGTGCAGAATTCTTGTCCTTCTTCTTTCCCTTCTTTCCTTTCTTCCCTTTTCCTTTCCCCTTCTTTCCTTTTCCTTTCTTCTTCCCAGGCATGATGACACACCATCACCTGTGACTGGGAGTCTGGGGGAACAGGAGAAATTAGACATGTCATGTTATTGCACAGAAATGAATGAAGTATTGTAGGAGGGGTAGATGTTCTTCCCTGGTTCTTTGGGAATACCGCTGAGATGGTAGTTCGTCACAGAAGGAGTAATGTGAAAAGACAACAAGAAAACACGTTTGGATGCTTCGGAACTTTATTTCAAATGTTCGAACATTCCATTTTTTGTTATCACAACTTAAATCATTTTTAATTGATTGCATTCAATCAAAAATTCTGTTCCCGGATGATGAAGTCATTTTAATGTTGTCTTACGGCAAATGATGTCTCACTGTGTTTGAGTCTCAAACATTTGGGCTAATGATAATAATGATAATTTAGCTAAATTCCCCTGAACTGCAGAGGTTGCAGTTCCCTGCAGTCAGGAGCTGGAAGGCAAGTAGCCTAATCTCCAAGCAGATCCTACGGTGCCATAAGATAGTATCAAAACTGGCAAAGGGCACCGGTCGCGCACACACTCTTAAGCCGGCTACACTCCTCTGCCAGCCTTTGATACTAATGTAGGATCTGCTTGGAGATTAGAGTAGCCAAGGAGCTCCTCCGTCAAGTAACGTTACGATGTTTACAATAATAATGATTTGTGTCCTTTATTCATGATAATGCTCTGTTGGCCAATCAACCTCCTTGGGCCAATATAGCAGATCTGAAACAACCCTAGAGATCTCAAAAAATGAAGGTGATATCTGTTTCACTGCTATCACTTGTTAAACCCACATAATAATATTTAGAGACCAAATCGACTATAAGAAAATTAAGCAAGTTTGAAACTTAGAGTCTAGACTTAGAGTTTAGTTTCTGTTTCCTCAACTGTGAAAACTTGAGAGCACGAGACAAAAGAAGCACAAACTAATCGTATTTCGACATTCCAGGGCCTCAAAGGAAACAATTCACACCAAGAGCTCTCGAGTTAGAAAGAAACGAACCCTTGAAAGTTGAAGTTTGCCCCAGAATCGCCCCCCTCCCCCTTACCAGTGTTGCAGAAATGTTGCCATGCAACTAGTGCTATGAGTGACATCGGCAAAGTTTGCAACACCAAAATGCCTTATTCTGCCACATAATCCGGCTTATATAATCAATATACCAACCTTAGAAATCTTGGTTATTGTTGTAACATCTTGCTTTTATTCTATTCGCGCGGTCGCGGAGAAAATGAGGCAAGACTTTGCAGAAAAGTTGCAAAACTTTGTTGCTAACCGCGAAGTCACGTCTGTTCACGCCAAGTTAGAGTCTCGCGAGATATCGATATCAAACGGAGGCTCCATTCTCAAAGGGGGGCAATTTTTTTTATATTTTAATAAAATGAAGAAAAATTTTCATCGATCGTGATTAATAAGTTCATTTTTTATTAAGTAATTCAATATTGTTATTTATTTTCTATGTATTTTAAATGTCTAAGAATTATCACTTTTACACCCCCATATCTCAGATTTCTTCTCGGCCATTGCTCTTTGACCTGCCATAGATGTTAAATTAGCCGTGATCATTTCACGGCCTGACTTCTGTTCACGGCCTGCACACAAAAACTCTGCCCAGGACAATACCTACACAATACCGGACTCTTTCTCCCACTAACCCGGCAAGGGACACCGCCAGAAGGCCTCATGTAGGATTTCCGAGCAGTAAAGTCCCGGACAAGTCGGAAAATCGGTGAGTTTTTGTGAAGAATTTTTGTCTTGCCGGAGTTTTGGGGTCGGTCTTTGATTTTTGAAAAATCGTTGAGGGGGGACTTGGTTGAGTTGTTTATGAGTTGTGTCAACATTTCGATTCATCGGGATATTTGAACGGGTAAACGGTATATATGCACACTTTCTTTGACGCCTAAACTATGAGAAAGGGTTCTATGGTGTTTTGCAAGTCAAATTTGGCAAAGTTTTTGGTCCGTCTTTTCTTTCTACTCTAAAAATATTATAATTTTTGTCGGGAGCTCAAATTTTCAGAGTTGGAAACTTGGATCAAGGATTTGTATCTACGTTTTTCCTCATGATTTTAGGCCCAGTTTGTTAAGTATTTTCTGCAAAATGGAATCGTTATAGTTTCTTTCTAAGATCCATGACTCTTGCCAAGAATTTGAAGACGTCAGTCCAGCTGTTTTAGATCTCCGAGCTCATCTGTTTGCCCATAGATCAGACCCTTTGTCAGTGATGTTTGCTGGGTGGGATTTTAACTGCCGCCTTTTGGACGCACGCTTTTTCACACTTGTGAAAACATTCTCCCATTTTCCTCCCAAAACTTCCACCCTAAACCCCTGTAGCTATGACCAGGCATGTTTTCACGGTAGCTACCGTAGATTCTGACACCCAAAACATGGAGTCAAGTTTAGTAATTACTTCACCCTTCTCATGTTAACACGTATCCACGCCGCCTGTTCTTTGTCTACCCGATACTTTATACCCCGCTAACCTCCCACAGAACATGCCTACACGGCCTCTAAACTTCCAACCGGATCTTTACTGTGTGATTTTGTCCCCCCAAACGTCAACATAATCTTCATTCCTCCAAACTATAACTTGATTAGGACCGTGAGAGTGTACACATGCATATGTGGGTTTGAACATTTTTCCCGGGGATTGTTTGAGACGATTGTTCCAGTTTCTCCGCTTGTTGGCTGCCGTTGTTGTTCATGGTTAATCTTTAATCTTCGACAAGGGGATCACACGATTAGGCAAATTAACAATTCATGGTGGGATTTCGCAGATAAAAGATTCAAATGAGGCAATTGGAGTTATTGGCCATCTGCTGTCCCATGGTTTGTTATTACACCATTGTTATTGTTATTTACAGAAATTACTAGTATAATGACGCTGGACCTCGTCTTGGATAGGGAAAATCAAATTTTAAGGCTCCAAGCTGCTGTGTTGGTGGTCCTTTTTTGTCCCTTCAGAGTTCTGTTTCTGAATGTGTTGAACACTAGCACTCATTTTTCGACACCTTTACAAATAACTTCAACAAGGCTTCAAATGTGACACTGCTGCTGCTGGTGGTCTCCTGATTGTGAAATTATTTCTTTCGGTTTACTTGTGGTTATCCAGAAATTTTCTACTTGTTTTGAGACCTACAGCATAGGTAAATTAGTTCGACTGCCTGGATTTGTTGTTGGCAGCAGGATGGTGGAACTTAGCTAGTAGTATGTCCCCTTTTTAGCTTTTCTCTTCAAGAGTTTACATAGATTATACACTATGGAAATAGATCCAAGTCATCTATTATAACAGAGAAGGAAATTGGACTAACCCAATTTTTCAAAGTCCAGTTTACCTCCATGCTGGACTCACAGTTTAATCTGTTTCCATAGTAAACAAGTTACTTTGATTAAAGTTTGATTTTGAATATGGACTATCAATTTCCGATAGATTATGTACAACATTATCTGTATCGGGTTGTACAAGGCCGGTATAACTGCCTTTCTGTGTAACACTCCAGACTCTGTGACTTTAATATGGCTTAGCTGAGTCTGCATGTGTCCCAGTCAATGCAGCAGCTGCTCTGTTCATAACTCGTTATTCTTGTTTTTCTCCCTTGTCACCTCACTGAGTCGTTCATACGTTTTTCTCAGCTATGTAGCCCTGTATACGAACATGTATGCTTTGCCCATGTCAATAGGAAGCTTTTACAAATGAAATAGGATGTGTATTGAAATAATTGATCATATTCAAAGCACATCCAACATTGTGTATGAAATATTGTTTAGCATTTACCATGTAAACAGCCTTTGGGGATGTAGAGTACTCTATACCCCACTCTGAGTCTGAAGCGCTCTTAACTAGAGGCTGGCTTTCAATGTCTAGATTGTTTGTAACTTTGTTTCATTACTCTTTTTCAACTTTATAACTCGCTAACAAATAAAAAAAAAAAACATATGCAAAGTTGTTCATTGCATCACAGAAATCACAATGATATTTTTCTCTCCATGTATGTGTGACCTCTAAATATATTGTTTGGCATCCCAATCATATAAACTTCTTTTGTGGAAGCTCTATGCTGCTCCGACCTGAAGCACTCTTGCTAAGAGCCTGGCCCCGACTGTACCACTTCAGTCAGCACCAGGGTGTAAACCTCTGACATAACACCCCACTGGCGGCACATCGGTTCTAACTTTATCAGCTATAAAAATAAACTAGCAAAATCATGATATCATGTATATTTCACATCATTGCTCCGACAGTAGGGTTTGATAAGAATTTCTCATCACTCAAAATTAATACTGCAGACAGGTTCGTTTATTTACGTGGTGGTTGAAACAATTAAGTAGGTTAAGTCAATTGCAAAATAAACTTAGTTTGTACTAACTTTATCACCTATAAACTAGCAAAATCATCTCATGTGTAGATCACATCATTATATTACGTTGAGGGTTTCACCATCAAGGTTTTCTCATCACTCTGAATACTGCAGATTCTTTTATTTACGAGGTGAAAGGAGGTCTAGATTTGCGGTTGAAACAATTGATTAGGTTGAGTTTATTGCAAAGTGAAGTTGTCGAAGAAATAGAAGTCCCAAGATCCAAGTCTTTAAAAATGACAGTCACATAAGCTTGTATTCATCTCATGTCGGACCCCAAACTGAAACAGGTTTTGGGGAATTTGTACCAAATGTCATCAATCCATCAGTTACTTACCAGACCCGAACACATCCTGTTCCAGATAAAGACGTATTTATCAAACTGTCACGTCTTAGAACTAAAGAACGTCTGGCTCGCAAGTGTGGGAACTTTCTCAAGGAGGCCTTCATGGACAGTTGGCAGAATGTGTGACATTTAGGTCACATCGTTTGTTGGCTCTACATCTTGTGAAAATACTGCTGAACTGGATCCAGTTCAGGACTATCAACATACAGGGCTCGAAATACTTTTTTTCTGCATACCTGCACTGGTGCAAGTAACACTGAAAATTACCTGCACCAGACAAATTTTACCTGCACCTCTCTGAATTTAGGAAGTGTGGACCATACTAAGGAATCATTGCTATTTGTTCTCCTATGATAATATTACTGGTGGTAATTTGCAGCTAATGGCAATGTACATACACTACATCATATGGCATTTACCGTATATTCTCGAATAAAGTACGCACCCCAATTAAAGTACGCACCCCTGATTTTGGACAAGTCTTAGACAGATCTTTGGGACTGAAAGGTAAAATGGAAAAACTCAAATAAAGTACGCACCCCTTCTCCACCAATTTTGAACAGACCTTTAACTGGATAAATTCAAATTTATGATGTTTTCCCCCGGTTATTTTGCATAAGATAACCTGGAGAATTGCCTACTGCAATTATAAAAATCACTGTGAACTGGTAGAAGAAATCAGGAAAAACCAGTTGTACAAGTCAAAGTCACTAACTCAAAAGGATTGTATGCAAATGCCAATCTTATGTAAATCATGTTTAGACAATTTCTTTGTTTCATGTTTAGACAACTACAAGACAACAACAATGTGCATGTTTTGAAAAATTACCAGAAGTGTAGCTCCACCTTGCTTTATTTTAGGCTTTTTTTACCATTTCTCTGTGCAGTGACCTCAAATAAAGTACGCACTCCAACTTTGGCAACAACTTGTAGCACCTTTTCAATTTTGAAAAGTTAAAAAAGTGCGTACTTTATTCGAGAATATACGGTACGTATAAAGTCCAGTCCATGGACCAGTGCAGGTAGACACCAGAAACACCTGCACAGCTCCAATTTTACCTGCACTAACCTGCATATGCAGGTAGTATTTCGAGCCCTGACATGAAAACAGTCTGACTCTGAGGAGAAAGTCTACCTGGGACAGTTCTCACTATATATTATGAGAATGGACTCATTCCTCAGCTAACTAACATCTTTCGCACCACAGTCATCCCTCAGTCAGTAAGACATCTGGAGCTGCATAGTTCAAGTTTCTGAACCTAAAAAAATCTTCAGCCTGCCATCTACCTTGGACAGTTCACACAGTTTCAGAAAGGGAATAGACTCAACAGAGTCAGAATCAAGTTTTTCCTTTTGATCTATTGCTAAATTTTTACTATGTAAAGTTGCCTGTAAACATGGAGAAAACTAGTACGGAATTTGCGACCTATTTAGTAATTTTGAATAGCTCTTTTCTTTCTTTTACTACAACTTAGTATAAGATGTCTACCTTGTCCCCCCAACGACCTGGATGTCAAGGGACTAGGTAGGTAGGTACGTAGTATGAGAAGTTAAAAAACCAAGGAATGGATTTGATGTGGCCTAAGACTAGTAAGACACATAAGAGTAGACTCAGTTCTCAGGTGCAGTTGCCCACCCCTGTACATCTGATACTCACCTGTGGTGGGTTTGTTTATCACCTGTCACATCGTAAACTCTACCTGTACCACAGGGGCAGGTATGGTACATCCTGGTGTGGGCAGCACCACTGAGGTTTATCTGAAACCACATCTAGGTTCAGTTAAACCTACCCAAGCAGACCACTCAGGGGACTGATAACATCTTGTGTGGACAGGTGGTCACTATAGTCAGGATTATGTTTGTGTCAGTTGGTAAATTAGTGAGAAGTAGTCACTTCGTCAGGTCCTTATGTTGAGTTTTGACTGTTTTTCTTGGATTCATTTCTCTGACTTTTAAAAGTGAAAAAAATGAACTAGAAGACAAGATCATGGAGATAAAAACAGGGACTCTGTGGGAAAAACTTCATTCTCTAAATTCACTCTCTTAATTTTTTTGTGCCAAGGTATACACTTTCTTCTCAAGCTCTGTTTTCATCATCAATTCATATTGATTTTGGCAGTGAACTTTGTCCAAATTTTCTAGTTGCTTCCTTGATTCTCTGACTTTTTAAGTTTTTTTGTACTAGTGAAAGTTTAACAAAAGATCAATATGAAGAACAGGGCTTAGAGAGTTAGAGGAAGATTTGCAGTACCAAGCAAGGTGTAGACACCCCCCCGCCCGCCGCTCTGTTTTCATGTTGATTTTGGCACTGAACTTGGTCCCAATTTTCTAGTTTCTTCTTTGATTCTCTGACTTTTTAAAGTGAACGTTTAGTAAAAGTTTAACAGGGCTTAGAGGAAGATTTGCAGTACCAAGCAAGGTGCAGATTTTCCCTCAGGGCAGGCTTTGTTTTCATGTTGACTTTGGGTTTGGTGCTTCCCTGAACTTTATCCAAGTTGACAGACTGTAGTCTTCAAGCAGAGGTTAGGTTTATCTGTGCCCAGAGGCAGATACAGTACAGACAACACTTGTCACATTGTATTTGGGAAGTCTTTCTCAAGATTTAGAAGCACTCCAGAGTACGCTTTCTACCAAATGTCGTAGCACCTAATCTCCAAGCAGATCCTACAATGGCATAAGATACTACCAAACTGGCCAGGAGATAGTCAGCCAAGAGGTGTACATTTGCCATGTAGCGAAACACACTCCTAAGCCAGCTTCACTCCTCTGCCAGCTTTTGATACTATCTTATGCTACCGTAGGATCTGCTTGGAGATTAGTAGCACCGGTAAGTTGTTTAAAGTTTTGCAATCTGAACTTGGCAAACTGTAACAGTGTAAGAATAGAGTCACTCAGTACCAACATTTTCATCATCGTTCGACTAAAGTCAACCATTTTAGATTTAAGATTTTACATGAATTACATCGTTTATATGAATAGGAATTCCTACTTGCTCTATAACATTAACAATAGTTTGTATACCTGTGATGAATAAATTAGATACCCATACATTCACTGGTTGAACAGATTTAAAGTTGCACTATGTTACTCTGCAACCTGGCTCTGTATCAAAAGCTGGTTGTTTCAGTCTCATTTCAAACACTTGTTACAAAGACTGTGACATCCTGGTCCCCTGTACAGCCTGTGATTGAACTTGTTTAGACAAGGTTTGTATAACTCCCTGATGGACTGTCCCTTTGAGAGGGGCTTGATGCTGAGAGGAGATGGCATTTGCTCAGGGGCAGCTGTGTTTGTGGAACCTATTGTGATGGTTTTAATCCCACTACAGTAGCCAGGATGGCCACTTGTTCTGCTGTTGGGCTAGGGCCAGAGAACTCTGCGTCCAGACTCCAGGGGTGTAACTGGCCCCTACTCCATGGCTGGCTGGACAGATGTTGGGCAGGCTGCTATGAGCAAGATTTTATCAGGCTAGAGCCAGAGTAGGACCCCGTTCACATGGGAAAAAAGCAAGTGAGTTAAACGAGGAATCCGATTAAAATGACGAATCCAAAGCCATGTGAACAGAACTAATCCGATTGGATTGCCCATTTTGGATTGGATTGGATAGGATTGCAATCCACCTCGGGAGGTGGATTCAGCGCGCGCAATCCGATTGGCGCGCAATCCGATTGACCGGAATCGGCCATGTGAACACAATTGGATTGGATTCGGGCTTGTTTCATGGTTTTTACGTCATACATACGGGTACAGTGGACATTAGATATACAACCATACCTACAACATGGCAAAAAAAGTATGATACACGGATTAGAAAAGAAGTTTATGGGCAAGTTTGCTTGCAAAATCATCTTACCGCTATGGTTAACAACCGGACGCCGCAAGATTCGCCGGAACATGTGCACCGGTTCTTTCCAAAAATCGGCAGTGTGGCAGAAGACCAACTGGTTAATTTTGGCAATATTGCCCATGAAAATAACATGTATGGTTTCGTTTCTCTCCTGTTGTTGGAGCCAATGTCCCAACACCACTAAAAAAGCAAATATTCTACGAGAAAAACAGTCGGAAGCGTGTCTAAACAGAAATTTCGAGCTTGGGTCACTTCACTGCATGCAAGCATGGGCGAGCAGTTTTTTTAAACGAAACACAGACTTTTATTTCAGATAAATACGTGATGAAGTCAAATGTTTTGGTAGCAGTTTGCCTTATTTATGCAACTTCTGCAACAGATACATTTTATATAGTTAAATGTAGAGTATAATCACACCGCGCGTAACATTTCCACCCCCAGTCTAATAGACTATCCCAATGACCCCGTATGACCCAGAGGCTGCCACTTTCGTCAGTGTGTGTTGCGGACCATCGACGCGTCAAAATCTGACCAAAGCCGGCCCATTTCTCAAGTTATAATCAATATCGATGTCGCTACATCCTTCAAAATTATGAGGTAGTCTGGCAACATTTTGGAAAAACTACGCGTGCCCGCGGTGGTCGTTGGAAACACGACGCGTGCCGCGGTAAAGAGTTTAATCCGATTGTGTGGTCGCGGTCGCAAGTTTGAGTTTAATCCGATTGTATAAAACTCATGTGAACACATTTTTTTTAATCCGATAGAAAATTTCAATCGGATTCCTTGTTTAACTCACTTGCAATTTTTTCATGTGAACAGGGTCTAGAAGGTAACCGAAGTTTGACTTTGAGGACATCATGCAACAAATGTATGTTCCTTTTCCAAAATTTCCTGTAATTAGTAGGAAAAGCCATCTTATCTCCATAATGGATTAGTTGCAAGGTTGCCAAATGTTGCAAATTTTATTTCTTTCTTTTAGTTTTAGTGTAATATGCAAGGGGTTCAGTTCTGAATTTTGCGTAAAGCGTTTTTGGGACCCCCTCCCCCCATGATGCAGACCCCAAGTTTCTGCTGTGTGAAAGGGCTCCTCAGAAAGATTTGTAATACTATGTAGAAAACTGTTGCTCAAATTGGTGATTCGTTAAAAACTTTAAAACAACGTTGACGACATGGCGAGTATCGAACCCAGGAATACTTTATTCCGAGCCCAACTAGTTACACCACTCCAACGTTACTGTGGTGGCATTTGTTACTTCGTATTTACATGTCTGATTATGCTTCAAGGAAAAAGACAATCATACAGGCGCCTTGAAGACTCCTTTCCCCCTCCAAGACTCCTGTTGTATTCTGTCATGTTGTTCCAGTTCTACATCCTGCCCCCCCTTTTGTGTGTTGTGGGTGGAGCGTGGTAACATGGAATTCTGTCATACATGGCTTGTCCTAACGTAGCTAGTTTGTTTGTTTGCTTTATTGGGATCTCCATTAGCGATACCACTGAAATAGTACTGCTATTCTTCGTGGAGTCTGAAACACACAATAATACAATAAAAATTAAACATAGTCAACAAAACTTATACAATTGGTAAAAAGAAAAAGTAGCCTCTCTACACTTTGTCGCTGGCCAGTTAAACTTACACTGGGCAAAGCCCTACCGCATGAAAATCCTACCGAGTACAGAAGATAACCCCTGTGGCTTCATCTGCCCCGTAGAGAGCCCACACTAGCTACGTAAGGCAAGCCACGTATGACTGGATGCCAGGTTAGGAGCATGGCTAAACAGAATATTCTGGTGAGTCAACAGCAGGACAGACATGTGAGGACGGCCATGCTTCAGGGCAGCCGCTATTGACAGCCAGTGTTCCGGACAGTGGGGACGTGTAGGGGGTTGGGGAGGGGGGTGCCTGCGACGATGACCCACATAAAGTTCTGACTCTGACTTGCCCTGGTCACACAGGATGGATTGGTAGTGTTGCATCACCTGTTAGAGGGCCTGCTGGGTAAATTGTCTTACAACAGAAACGATAAGTTACGAGAAAGACCAGATTGTACTTAGTCTGCCCCAAAACAATTTAAATTTTTTTCACCAATCTAATTGAAGCCTGCAAACAAGAAAAAAAAACTTAACCCATATGGGAGACTTTCTGAGTCATGTGAAGAATATAAATTTATAATTATGATGAGCAAGAAAATGAAGGATACAACCCAAACAAATGCAAACAATTACTAATATAACCTTCCTGATAGAGGTAATTGTGGTGACATAACACCACCTCTAGCTTGTCCATCACTGAGAGAAGTTTGCATACTGCGGAAACTGACCCCATAACGTTGGAATGCTTTTAACGGCCGAGAGAATGCCGTAAATTCCCCAACAAAGTGCCCACTTTTTCACCCCTCTCATGTTCCATAGTGGTGCGTTGGTGTTCAGTATTTTCTGTCACCAGGTTTTTGATCAATTTTGAAAAAGGTTTGCATACATTATGAGAATCCAGGGAATTTTCTAACACATAATGTATATGTATTTTAGTCTCTAAGTGAGTCTAAGCAGATATTGGAACTTGGAAGGCAAGATCACAACTTTTTTTCTTTGCTATATGTTTACAAATCAAGGAGCTAGAAAACGTCAATTTAGCCTTACAACATCTGCTTGGAGCTAAGGTTACTGTCTGAAAATCAGAAAGAGACAATTAGTCAGCAAATTGCTGGTGACAAGTAATCTTTATTGTTACTATTACTATTAGGCTCCATATGTCACTGGAAAAATAGTAAAAGAAATGGCCAAATACTGAAATTGACAGACAACATGCCAGAGGAGTTAGCCAGCCAGGAGTATCATTGGCTTTGAATGTCTCATATTTCTTAGCCAGCAAACTCCTCTGGCATGTTATCTGTCTATTAGTATTTGGCCAAGTTCTACTATTTTTGAAGTGACATACACTACAGAGCCTGATGGAGGCTAGATCAGTAGATGACAATAGCTTGACCTTTTAGCTGAAAAGATGTCTTGCCCTTCAAGTTATAATGTCAAATGTTTCAATCAGATACATGTTTGTTTATTGTTTATTTGTTTATTGTTCATTGACTCCTTTAGTTGTTACATATCATTGTAGACGTAGTATTATGATTGATGTCAGCAAAAGATTCAAATTGTATGAAACGGGGCGACAGGGCAGCCAACGCATTTTGTTGTCCTTGTTGTCCTAGTTGTTCCATTGTGGGCAGGGTTGAGTGGTAGGGTCAAATCTTGTGTTGTGTCCTGAGGTTGATCAAAGAGTAGTCGGCTCCTTCAATGGTCAGGGACCCTGTATCTGGACCAGAGAGTCCTGAGTTCGAATCCTGGTTGCTGTTGCCTGACATATATTTGTAGTAATTGTACTGCGGACGCCGGCTAGAAACCCCAGAATGAAATTTTGTAAGTCTTGTACTATCTCTTTTCAGAATTCTGTCTTAAGTCATCACCTGTCCACATAGATCAGGTTTTATATTAGTCCCCTGAGTGGTCTTCTTGGGCAGGTTTGACTGTAATATTGGGCAAAACTTGATTTTTCAACATTTTTCAATCGGTGAGATCAAAACTGAGAACTCAAATCCTGGCTTGTGACAGGGCTGTCTTGAGCTTTAATTTTTTTTCTGTCCCACTCATTGTTTGGGAGCCAGTGTTGTTGATTTTCCTGGTTTTAAGCTTATGAAAGTAAACTTTCAACAGTTCCATGTCATTTTTGGGATGGATGGGGCAAAATCATTTTCCGTCCCAACAAGAAAATTTCTGTCCCAGTATGGAAGGACAGGTCCTGGAGACAGCCCTGGCTTGTGGTGACTCACTTTACAGTAACACACCCAAACTTTTCTCTCTCTAATCGGTTGGAAACATAAGTCTGCCTGGTGGACATGTTTGTTTGGTCGGTCTTCTGTGATGCTGCCACATTCGGAAGGCGAAAGACGGTCGCACGGTCTTGCAGACGACTTAATTGTCGCGCCGAGACTTGTTTTGGTGCCGGAGTGTGTGATAGCTGCTTCTGCACCTGGCGTCGTGCGACCTCTGACCTCGCCGGAATATCGCCGAGGGCGACCAGACAATAGAAGGCCTCACTTCTGCTGTCAAGATGTCTCAATAGGGGTCAGAGGTCAAATGAGCTTCCCTCCGGCTAGGCTATTATATCGTTTATACATGATATTATATAAGGTTACCACAGGGCAGTGCAGTTTTTCCCAGCAGTTGTTTTATACACAAAGCATAACTCGAAAAGTTTTCAAGCACAGTTCAATCTCACAACTGGATAAAAACTGAGATTTATTTTTGTACGTTTCGAGTGACCAAAATAGGGGTGGATACCGTTTGGGCTGGACCGGTTTTTACTGGTGCAACATGCAAGAACCGAGTCAAAAAAAAAGAAGAAAAGTCGGTGAACCAGTGGACTCGAACCTGATCAAGCCAAAACGTAATCCACCCCTAAGTGACATCCATTGCTCTTCTTTATCGCCACTAGAATGACATTGCTCACTAGTTCTTGCAACGCTGAAAAAGAGGGATGGATGTAGCTCAAAACATCCAGAGATAAATCTCATCTCGTCTTTATACAGTTGTGAACACTGAATTGTATTTCAATATTGTTTAACTGGATGTCTAACCTTCATAAACAACCCAAAAAGTT
>NC_049990.1:3059357-3060303 GCF_000003815.2 Branchiostoma floridae
TTTGAAATGATGTGTAGTGAATGATCTGAATTAAATTTGAATTATCCAGAAGAAGAGATTGAACTTTCATCTATTCATTATATTCCTGGATGTATAATCTTCACAAACGTAACCCAAAAAAGTTATATCAACTTTTCTTGAAATACATGAAGCCAACACTAGTATTTTTGTACCTTGATGAAGGTTACACATGCACCAAATAACAATCACTCAAGCAACTGGATATGATTTTGGAAATGGTCAAATGTTTCAGGTAGATATACCTTTCATTGGTGACAAAAGTATTTGAGTCATGTCACAATAATGTCGATCAATGTCATATGTCACATATATGTATCTTTCCTATACAATTGGTATGGTACATGTACATTGTATACGTGGATAGAATTTACTTGTAATTAGCCTTCGGGCATGGACTTGCAAATTAGACAATCTGTTATGAATGATTAATGATGTTTTTTGACTTGTTCGTAATGTTTCATTTGCAAAATGATACCCGGAGGCTGATCGCACATACAGTCTCAAAGTACGACTACAAATTATTAATGGAGTACTAATACAAAACAATAATTTCTTATCAAAACTAAGTTTACTATTGTTGGGTTTCACTTTGATAAACCATGAGAGTGGGACTAGCAAAGAAATTGAACGCTTGATGATGGCAGGGGTCAGATGTATTACGTTTGAGACAGTCACAGTTTAAACAGTGAGGTGAAAGGTCCTATACATTACAGGTTGACTGACAGACAAACTCAACCAGTTATGCACAGGCGCGGCTTTTTGTCTTCTCTTTTGTATGTTGATAGTTAGTTACATGAATGTTGTGCAGCTATGTTATCATTATAGATTACTTTTTTTGTATAAACATACATTACTAATACTTCCTCCTCCTATCTACTTCTGAATCAGTCAGGAACATAGATGGCAACAAACACAACTATCGTAT
>NC_049990.1:3060403-3089428 GCF_000003815.2 Branchiostoma floridae
ACACACACACACACACACACACACACTCACAGACACACACACACAGACACACACACACACTCACTCACACACACACACACACACACAGACACACACACACACACACATATACACAAACAGCACCAAAAACATAACCTACTTGGTAAAGATAACAACATTTTAATTAACGAATCTTTTGTTTTCCCCCCTTAGGACTTACGATGACCAAAACAAAGAAGAAAGAGAAGAAGGGAAAGAAGTCCATTCCCGAGGCGGGGCCTCTGTTGCCACAGCAACAAGAACAACAACAACAGCAACAACAAACAAACAGAACACTGAGCGATGTCAACTTCAGATGTAAAGGTAGGAGGAGTTTCAGTTTAATTAGCCTTTCTTTTCTGGGAACTCAATACTCATATCACTAATCTCCAAGCAGATCCTACGGTCGCATAAGATATTATCAAATTCAAAAGGTACCAGAGGAGTGAAGCCGGCTTAGGAGTCAGTGTGTCTCGCTACATGGCAAATGTACACCTCTTGGCTGACTACACTTCTTGGCCCGTTTGGTACTATCTTATGCCATTGTAGGATCTGCTTGGAGATTACATACCACTTTTTATTCAGACAATCACTGATACAAGGAGATCATGGGAAGAAATAACATGCCCAGGTTTTTAAAGTATAGTGAATTACTGTGTTGACAACAATCCAACAGACAAAAAACATTTTAAGACCCAATAATTAGTCTTTCTTGATGAGGAAATGTGTGTGTGTGTGTGTGTGTGTATGTCTGTGTGTATTTTTGTGTCCCTGTGTCTGTATGGCCCTGGTATGAGAAGTTAGCGATGAATTTAGCCATGTCTCTTCCAAACCCAAACAAAACGTCCGAGTTAGTCTTTAGTACTCCTTTTATTCACTGAGCATTGTTTCTTTCCTCCCCAAAAAGTGTGAGGAATTACCTGATAAGTTATTATTAGTTAGGCTTGCATAGCATTGCTTTGTAAAAAGGTACTGTACTCTTCTTCTATCTTCTTATTTCTTGAACAGTTAAGCGCCAAAATGTGTAAACTGCTGCCGATATAAACTGGTCACTCAGTCCAAAATCCGGTCGACTTTTTTTATCGGTTCAACAAGAAAAAAAAAACGGTTTTGTACCGACCTGTACCCACCCCTACTGAGAACCAACAAATGTGACCTTAGCGAGGCCTGAGATCCATTCTTGTACACCATTATATTCTGAAGTGCACATCGAAAGTCTTCCCGTATTGTTGTCCGTACGTTTGACTTTGGGACTCCGTTTCTGCCAAGTGGAGTCAAGTGGAAGCTTACAGCACAGTTTAGAGAGAACAGATGGCGGGACAAAAAGATCTGAAGTACAAAGGAGCAAGTTACGGTCATTATGGCCAATTGTGGACAGTTGTGGCTTCGCTGGTTCCCAGGGAGGGTTGGCGGCGGTTTGGCGCTTTGAATTTTGGGCGGCCGTTTATTTCCGTGTGAATATTGGCCTGGACGTGTGGCGCTGTATGGACTTCTTTGTCTGTCCAAGCATTTCACGTAAAGTACATTAGAATAGAATAGGAAGTTAGAGTAAGCTAGCAAGGGCAAGAAGTTTTTCTGTTTTGAATCTCCTTGGAGTGAGGTACAAGTGTGGAACATAATCTGAATAATGATCATAGAAGAAAGATGTATTTGCTTGCGTAATAATATGAATATAGAAAAATTTTGTATTGAAAACACCCCACAAAATGACAAAAATCCCTCCAATTATGCATGGTCTAAAATAAAGAGAATTAAGTCCCCCAATGGGTACCTTTAGAATGACAACTTTTTATGTTACCTTTTCGAAAACATGGAAGGGCCCAGTCATCCCATATAATCAAATCAACATGGCATAGCTAAAATCCAGTGCAATAGCCAAGTGGGTAGAGTGTTTGCCTTGCATTTGCATGATTTGGTAGGTCGTGAGTTAGAGTCATACCAAAGACTTAAATTTTTAAGTTAATAAATGATACAGCACTCAGCATTTGGGGAAAATGTATGGTAGTTGAACACACACCACTACCAGTGGATTAGCCCTCTGCTGTAGTCATTGCACAAAGTTGTGTGGCCCAGGGCTACTGAAACGGAGATGGGCACCGCCATATGTGCCATCAGGTGGGGGAAGGAGTTTGACTTTTTGGCTTGAGTTGGCTGAAATAAAATCCTGACTAGAACCCTGCCAAGTCTTATTCTTGTAGACTGGTGAAAAGACAGCCTCTACCAGGCTCCACAGGTTGCTGGAAAACTAGTAGAAATTGGCCAAATAGAACAGAAAACACGCTAGAGGAGTTGGCCAGCCTAAGGTCATAAACTGTACTCCTCAGTCATCTAACTCCTCTGGTGTGGTTTCGGTCTAATTTGGTCAATTTTTAGTATTTTTCCAGCGGCCTGTGGAGCCTGGTAGAGGCAGAAAAGAGACCCAGCAGCTACAAAAGGTTTAGATATTACATCACTGTAGTAGAAATTGGCCAAGTAAGACAGAAGCATGCTTCAGGAGTTGGATGGCCTTAGGTCACAAACTGTGCTCCTCTGCTATCTAACTCCTCTGGCTTGTTTTTGTCTTGTTTGGCCAATTTCTACTATTTTCCAGTGACCTGTGGAGCCTGATAGAGGCAAGTGAAAAGAGACAGCTATAAAAGGTTTAGAAACTACATTACCAGGAGGCAGAAACCTTTGGAGAGAAATGCGATGATTATACTGTTGAGTTTTAGAACAAAGGAAGATTATTTCAGGTATGTTCGGCGGCAGGTGTTGAGCCCCAAGTGTCGAGCCAGTGGCTCAAAACAACTGGACACTCCTTTGTGGTGTAATGAAGTAGAAAACTGTGATGAGTGTGTGTCTGACAGAGGCGCCATTGTCGGGATGGTGGAGACTCGACTGTGTGCAGATCAACTCCTTCATGTATCTTTTGCTCAACTACTTTACATATCTTACTGTAGCGTGAAGAGGGGACAGGGATTTTCGCAATGTTTTGATACTATCCGTCCCTGTAAAGAATAAATGTATTTTAAATGTAATCCATCTAATCTGTAATTTTATAGCAGAGGTACATACATATGTAGGTGTAGGTTAGACATCTAGGTTGACAATATTACAAGGCATTTCAATCTCTAGTCTACAACTTGAAAACATTCACAAAAGACTTTCCTGGTGACATCAATCACTAGAATGAACTGGCAGAGTAATTCAATACAACTACTGTTACTAGAAAAATGGATGAACCGTCAGAACGTGTCCAAAAGTCACTAAATTGACGCAAATGTCAGTCATATCAAGGAGGTTGAAAATTCAACCTCCTTGGTCATATGTACTGTACTACTGTCTACATAGATCACATACATATATATCGATAGTTCCTAATTATAACCAGTATGGTCAGGAAAGATGCTGTCCTTTATCTCATACCTGTGACGCGAAAACGTTTGATACAGGTGTTCTGGACCGTGTGATAACTTTCCGTATCACACAGGTTCTAAGTTGTATCACACAGGCTTCCTTCGAGTAAATTGAACTATTACGAACAGGCCGAATACGGCACGGTTGAAAATTCGAATACCGGATTCGGACAGTAGAATTGCTGTTGTTACAATCTTTTGTTCGAGAACACATCATTTTCTCAACTTCTGGTGTATTTCACATCAAGATATATCGAAATATGTGTTTTCTCAGGTGGGTATGAGTCCTATCATGACATAAAGAAAATAGAACACGTATTTGTATTACATAGCACAGTCCCATGTACTGGAGAGTTCCACACAAAGTCCTCCTTTCTGGTTTAAAGTAGGGTTGTAGATCTGCTATACATGGATTCTATATCAGGGCTGGAAATTCATTTTTGGGAATAGGTGCACTTGTGCACCCAGCTTAAGGAAATTTGGTGCACCAACAAATTTTTGGGTGCACCACTTAAATTTGAGTACTAACCTAATAATAAAACTTAGTTAAAAGCTATCAAATTCTTAAACAAGTACCATGACAGACATTTTATTATCTTTATAACACTTAGATGTCAAGAATATGATGTATAGTAGTATACTTTGATGTCTTTACATACATAAACCTAAGAAAATATTGTGCACCCACAGAAAAAAAATTGGGTGCACAGCTCCAATTTTGGGTGCACCTGGGTGCACATGCACCCAGTATTTCGAGCCCTGTATATGTAACAGGTGTAAGAAAGCGTTGTAGATCTACTCCACATGTACATTTTGTAGATGGCTTCTACATGTAACAGGTGTTACTGTATTGATGCTGAATACTGTATCATTATTCAATTATCACACTCCATTTGATAGTGGTGCATTCATCATAATTTTCTTTATCATCATGATATGATATGTTGTTAGGCTCTGTTTCTTGTTGAAAATTGTCCATTTTTACCGTGGGATAATTTTGATGACTTAGATTAAGTTCCCAGTACTGCTGACAAGACATACTTTGTTTTGCAAAGGAAAAAATCAAAATTAAGAATCAGCAAAAAATTTCTCTCCTTAACCAGCCACTCCTTTCTCAAGGTCATAATTCCTTCCAAAAGTAGGCTTCCCAAGGTCACTTGTTTCTTTACAAGTCACTGGTCCATTCTTACACAGTTGCAAAAGTGTCACACTAACACCGTAAAGCTTGTGCACCAATACGCACCTGAAAGGGTTTTCTACAGGTGTGAACGCCTTGAATAAATCCTTGGCAACTGTTGCTAAGGTAATGGAGATCCTTCCGACACACTTGACCTCATAGTTTAACCGCCACAACAAACAAGTCAGACTAAACAACGGGAAACGTTTTGTTGGGGGTACAAAATGGTCGGACGGACATGTGCTCATGAGGTTTGGGGCAATCACCCCTTCACTGAAGGAGATTGTGTAAAACACATTATGTCATACCTGTGACGCAAAAACGTTCGATACCGGTGTTCCAGACCGGGCCATAACTTCCTTATCGCACAGGTTCGAAAGGCGTGACACACAGGCTCCATTCAAATAAATCGAACTGTTTCGTGCGGGCCGAGTGCGGCGCCATCAAATGTTCGAATACCTGATTCGGACGTTGGAACATTACTGTTGGAACACTTTTTTGTTCGAGGGCACCAAATTTTTTCAACTTCTGGCGCATTTCGCATCAAAACAGGGGTTTTCTCAGGTGGGTATGACATAAATAAGATACAACACGGTGTATTCCGCATCACCCTCGGTCCCAGCCCTCCCGGGGGTCAGATTGCCCTCCGGCCTTCGGCCGTCAGGTGATCCGACCCGCGGTCGGGCTGATACCTCGGGGGATACGGAATACATCATCATCGGTCGACGTGCTCAAATGTAGACATGTTCGCACATGTCTACACACGACGGGGTTATACCGCCCCTTACGGGGTGACATACCCTTTCGTAGGCTAATTACAAGACGGGGATGCGCCAGGTCTCCCGTCCGGGTGAATGATGTAATTCACCATGTGGCTGATACGAGACAGAGGTTCGCCAGGCCTCCATCCGGGTGATTTGAAGTGAATCACCAACTCCCGAAAGAAGGATTTGCACCAACGCACACCGCACCATCGCACGTGTGGGGGTTCTTTAACGTGCATGGGGTGTGACTCTCCCCATACACGGGACCTCCATTTAACGTCCTATCCGAGGGACGACTCATTTTTTCACTTGAGTAAAGTGAGGAAAGTCGTGTAAAGTGCCTTTCCCAAGGGCACAAGACCGGCAACACGGTAGGCGGATTCGAACCGGCGACCTCTCGGTCACGGGCCGAATACAATACCACTGTGCTACGCGGCCCCACGTAATACGGAATACACTGTGTTGTATTCTATATGTTCATGCTTTTGGCCACTAATACCACAGTTATCTCCAGCTTTATTTTTTCCTCCCGTCCCAGTTATTATTTTTTATAGAGCATATTGTTGTTTATTTTCATTTTTAGCTTGAAAAAAAATGCATTTTCATCAATATCATGTCACAACATTCAGATTTTTTAAATGTCGATATAGATTTAGATACCAAATTGAGGGGAAAAACTTGAGAGCAACATTGCTTATGACTGAGGAGTTTCAGTACTGTACAATAATGACTAGTATTTTTACTTTGTTGTTGAAAATTCCTTCAATTTCAGAAGTCCAAATGAAGGAATAGCACATGCCTTTAGTTTAGTAACTGTCTAAGTACCTTGGCCAGGGACTGGTCCCTTGTTCCTTTCCATAATACAAGGATTTGTTTTCTTAAAAAAACTTGAGAGCCAACAGTGCTAAGTGAGTATAGAGTTTCAGGATGTGAGGTTGATAGGATTGTTTCTTATATGTGTGGCCCCAGGCAAAAGGTCAGGAGGTCAGGTGAGTCTGTCTTGTCTGATGAGGCCTCAGATTGTGGTCTAATGACACCACAGGTTAGCCTAGCCTGGTATCCAGCCGTATTATAGTCTCTTCTGTCCTCTTCGCAAAGAGTATTTGTAGCTCCTTGCTATAATTGGGCTGGATACCAGGCTAGGTTAGCCTGAATACCATCAGGTTTACGTGAGCACCATCCAGGTAGTAGTTCGCTCCTATGTTCGCTTCTGCTACCCGTCTGGATAACTGCACATTCAAACCTTTTGGTGGTAACGTCAGTTAATGAGCGAATTAAAAAATGGGTTCTTTGATGACAACAGGCCCTCCCACAAGCAGGCGGAGGCGTTTCGGGTGTTGGAACGCCTGAGTGTTCGAACAATCGCTTGAACCCATTCCTTAATTCGCTCAAGTGTAGTGACCAATCAGTGCCCTCATCCAAAAGTTGGACAATTCCAGACGTTAACATGTTTAAGGTTCCCAGACGGAATAGCAGAGAAGCGACTGCATATAGTGTATGACAAACGCCAGAGCGAACTATACTATCCGGTTGGTACCCAGGCTAACGGCAGGTGTTGCTGGTTTGAAAAGCTGTTCTACCTGAAAATGTCAGAGCTACAAGGACGTCCATAAATACCTCGCTAGCCTTGAGAAGGGCTGTATTGGTGAATAAGTTTATCGAGGGGTGTATAATACGGGGATGACATGTACAGTTGGCACGTGTGGCCAGACACTAGGACTGTCTCTTGCTTAAAATATTTTCACCGATTAGGGAAGTAAATCTGCAGCAGCAGTTCAGAAGGGGTCAAGTTTTACTAATTTGATGAAGAAGTCAGCTCAGGGACATTTTATTGGCAATAAAATGCCAGCAGGACAGGTTAACCATTTAATCTGCAAAGTGGCGAAAAACGGTGGCATGGCATAGCGTAAGGATAGGATGTTTGATGACTCGAAGTCTCAAGGTACTGGGTTGGAGTCGCATGATATGCTCCTTACTTCACTCAGGTGAAAATGAATACCTAGTTCTGGCTAGGACCATCCCTCAGATAGGATGCTAAATTGAGGTCCCTTGTTTGAGGAGAGCCACACAAAAAGAACCCACAACACTTTTATTCTGTCCGATAACCAACAAATTAAATTGGCGTAGCCTAAAGACTGTCCACAATCTAAAAGGCATCTGGAGCGAAAACATATGATTATGAAGCAATTGTCCTGGTTTGACCCCCAGACAATTACTGGTTCTTCTTGTGTGCCTTTGGGTCAAATCAGGGCATCTGTACAATATCAGGACAGGCAGTTAAACCAGCTGGCTTTAGCGGATGCTGGAGATGCCACCACAATGGACTGGGGGCCTTGGCTAAGTAAACATACAGGAGAGAGTAATTAGTACCCGGAGGGTGCTAACGAAGTTGTTAACGAAGCCATGAGGTGTAAGGAGGCTTGTCCTGACAAGTTAACCACTTGGTCAGCTGTCAAAGTGTAATTTAAGAGCCTCAGAAATAACCTGATTCTGAAGCAGATTGAAAAGAAGATTGAACTGAGTTGTGAAAAGGGGTCTGAGAGGGAAGTCTGTAATGTCTTATTCTACGGTCACATTTCCTAACCAGGGCCTGGTCAGGCAGTTTGCAGGAACAAAAAGTAAAAGTGTATTTTAAGAAACATACAAAGATTCTGCCAATGACTATTTTTTAAACATTTCGTGTGTTTTGCTGTCTTCTACAGCATACTTTTCGTTCCCCAAAACACCCAAATCGGGCACCAACTTGAAATTGTTGCCCAAGCATTAGTCAGATTCAAATTTGTCTTCTGTTTTGAATGTTGTCCTCTGCTAGCTTAATTAGAAATAATAATTGAGACCCATGAGGAAGTGAACTGGAGTGTACTAAAATATACCTGTGCCATTGAGAAATAAACAGTAAAGATATCCTACAAAACAGTATTACTAAGATCCCAACCTGCCAAATTAACTCTCCCTCCCCTTGTTTTATAGTGGAATAACCACAGAATGAAAGTGCTCAACAACATGAGTATAGTTCAATTGCAATATCACATATCCGTCATATTGATTTTGTGCCATATCCTTGTTGTGAACTTTCCTGGGGATATTTCTGCCAGACTGAGTGTATCCTACATATACCCTAATCTCCGTTGTTCTCTGTTGATTATGCAATGGGTAAGTTTTTAATCCTCACACTTAGTCTACAACCTATAAAGCATTTTAAGTACCATTTTGAAGTTTTTATGTTTAGGAGAGGAATTAAGGGGAGGGGATTTGGCAGCAAAACTTCTAATGCCAAAATACCAAGTCATTACCACAACCCAAGGGAGGAAGATATTGTTTTACGTTTCTCTATCTTTCTGTGTGTCTTACTGTGTGTGTTTGTTTGTTTATCTTAAAGTTAAAAAGTGAATTTCTACGTGTGTATGTGTGTATCAAATGGATGAAGTCTGGGATCTCTGCATTGTTCATGATTGCATTGGATGAAACCTGAGTATTATAGAAATCATTTACGAGAGGGGCATAAGAGAATAAGCGCAATAGACAGAGGTACACTTTCAAAGTTCCTTAATGTTTCTGTTGTACAAGCTGACTTCAGTTTTTCCTTCTGTGTTTCTTTATTTATTTGCAGATTATGTCATGAGGCAGAGGATATACATGTAATAGTGAAAGTTGCTCATTGTTGTAATGTTTTCATGTTTATTCTCCTTGTTTTTTGCAGAGTATGTGACACAACAGAAGAGACAGACGTACATGCAATATGTACAAATGAATATGTATACCATATATAGAAAGTTTAAAACTTAAGTATTTCTGTGTGTTTTGTGCAGAGTATGTGACACAGGTCAGAAGAGACGGATGTAAATGGATATGTATACGATATAGATGTCTCAACAAAGTTTGGTACACATGTACTTATATATTTCCTTGTGTTTTCCCAGAGTATGTGAGTAAGCAGAAGCGAGCGGTGCAGCTGTGCATCGTGACCCTGTTGGTGGCTCTGGGGTCGTTCGCGGTCGGACTCCGCGCTCACTTTGTCACCGACAACGTTAAAGTGGGGGCGTTCTGGCCGGGCATCGTGGTACGTGGTCAGAAAGTAGACCTTCTTTTGGTATCCTCCGATATGACTTCAGCCTATGGTCATCTGTGGTTTGGAGTTGGTCAGCATGGTTATCTACTAGCAGGGCTCGAAATACCACCTGCATATGCACTATAGTGCAGGTGAAATTGGAACTGTGCAGGTATTTCTGGTGTCTACCTGCACCTAACCTGCACTGGACCATGTACTGGGTTTTATACATACATGTCATATGATGTAAGTGTATGTGGATTGTTATTAGCTGCATTAAATGTTACTACCTGTAAAGTATAAGAGAAAAATAGCAATTGTTCCCGAACAATTTTAGTATGATCCATACTTCCTAAATTCAGAGTTGTGCAGGTAAAATTTGTCTGGTGCAGGTAATTTTCAATGTTACCTGAACCAGTGCAGGTATGCAGAAAAAAGTATTTCAAGCCCTGACTAGTCTTTATGATATGATATGATACAGGGTTTAACAAGTTTTCTAGAATTCACTTGCCCTATCGGGCAAGAACATGAAAAATATACTTGCCCGAACCAACTTTTCGCTTGCCCGAAATTTAAGTAACAGTTCTTTATGTATTTTCACTTCCAGTAGTGGAATTCTATTGGCTCCATTTTTCTGTGTTAACCAATGCCGGATGCCATGACTCTGAAAAGTAACAAGCACATGTATATCAAAATCTCACGCATGGAAAAATCTTACTTGCCCGATCGGGCAAGTGGGGTAGGACACGTGCTTGCCCGATCAGCACTTTCACTTGCCCGGGACAATCAGGCTAGTGGACTTGTCCAACCCTGTGATATGGTATTGGTTTATGTAGTTGTCAACTTTTGTACAGCTCAACTCACATCACAGCCAATGGCTGAACTTTGTGGGGATGCTATATACATATTGGGTAGAATTATTGCATAAAACAATCACGTACATCGATGGCCCTCGAATGACATACTGTAAATGCAGAAACTTTCGCGGTGGATTAATGTTCGCGGTTTTCGCGGCGGCCGCTTCACCGCGAATTTAAAACCACTGCGAACAGTAAGAGACTACAGTACATGGTGCTACCGCGAAATTAAATCCACCGCGAAAAGTCCATTTTCCCGCTGCCGCGAAATTAAATCTCCGCGAACTTAAATGCATTTACAGTATTATGCATACTTACGGTAGATTAAAAACATGGACACCTTGTTCACTGTAGAACTGTAATTGAAGATGGTAATCTTGTTGCTGTTCTCTGACAGGTTGCTGTGGGCTCGCTGGTATCTCTGCTGGGGGTCTGCAAGTCTCAGAAGGGCAGAATATGGGTGAGTTTGTGACGTTCGTTTCTCCATAAATTCAAGCATAAACATAGATAACATGTAGGAGAATGATCATTGATATTCAAGTCACAACAGTCAATTTGAAGTTAAAAGTTTAGTTTCAAGGTCATACAAATCTTTGGGCTTGAAATTACCTACAATAATTTGTAAGATCATAGAAATATAGTTGCAATTTTGCATACTAGAAAAATCCACGCTGAATATCTGCATTTGCATTGTTTGCATCAAATGGTTAAATATTGTAGTTCACAAAACAGTGGCTTTATCTGCCGGGTTTTCCAAAATGCAGTTAAAATTGCAGGAAACCGAATATAAACAATAATTTATCATTGGATTGTTGGTATCCACATTACTTTCATCTTGAGTTGCTCACCATGGCTCAACTCTAAACCCTCTATATTGTGCCAGTCATCTTAACCCTGTCACCATGGTAACATGGTTACTGTACCTAACCACTGATTGGCTGTTGCTATGTTACCAGATGGCTGCAGGAATGGTGGTGCTGGGGGTGGGTGCAGTCATGGCCATGATCGGCACAGTTGTGGACGGTGTGGCGGCAGGACTTGTGGCAGTGAGTACAATAGCTACCTTATGTCAGTTATCACACCTAGAACTGCTACAAATGTACATCGTATCATTGTTTGCAGACATCAAAATCGTATAGTTAAAAGAATAAAGCTTATTTTGTGACAGCACATTTACAAAATATGCTACCTCTTTTGCCACTTAAAATCTAATGTAAAGTCCTTTGCTTTCATGCTGGTTTCATTTCACCAGATTTTGTGGTGTTTCAAATTGACACAATTCTTTTCTAGTAACACATTGAAAAGGCATCTTCATGGAAATGCATCTTCTCGGAAATAAAACCAACACCTAAGTTTCGAGATTTGAGTCTTTTACAGAAATTTTATATTGACGAGTTTTATATTGACGAGTTTTAAACAATGTCAGTCTCATGTTGCAATTTTAAACTTTGAATCCGTACGCAAAATAAAGCCCTAACCAACAAGCTTTTGATCAGTCCTCTGATCCTTATCAAGTTTAAATGACCCAAAGCCTAAGTCACACATCCAGACTGGAAGTGTGGCGTCAGCAAAGGGTCAAGTATAAAAAAAATGTCAGTCTTTTAAACTAAATTCAGCATCCTGTGTTTCCCTCCACAGAAAACAGACTTCTCAATGTGTTCCCACGTGAACGGTCCGACGGGTTACGTAACGTGCGGTGAGGCCGGGTACTGGACCTTCGGAAAGTGTGACATGGTGGTGTACCATCGGACGTGTTATTGCTGTCATCTGTATGCACAACAACACTGCAACGTGCCGGGATACAGGTACGTATTTGTTTGTTTGTTTGATGACTGTTAAATTTATATTATGGCAGTTAGGGCTCACTGTCAATTGTTTTTTTTTTATGTTTTGATTTTTTGGTACTTCATGTGTTTCAGTTTCAATTGTCATGCCACTCTGTGTTACTATTGTTTATTTTTTGAAAAATGAATAAAGAAATATTAAGAAAAAAACACTTGTTTCTCTCCCCAGAAATCTAGACCCTCTGAAATGCTATTTCCCAATTGTGAGGGGCAGATTTTGCTGGTAGACTCAATTTTGTTCAATTAGTACCTTCACATGCCAATTTTTATCTATCATAGCGGATGGCATAGGCAAAATTTTTGTCCGTCCAGGACAGAAGAACGGATGCTGGCTATAACCCTGCTTTATTGTAATACAATGTAGATACTAATCAGCAATGTTCCTCTCCCCAGCCTGTCGATCCAGCCCCACAGATTCGACAACGTGGACTCCTGTCATAAACAATGTTCCACTCCCTCTTCATTCTTACTTCAATTATAGTATTAATAGATGATTGATAGATAATTATAGATACTAATCACCAATATTCCTCTCCCCAGCCTGTCGATCCAGCCCCACAGATACGACAATGTGGACTCCTGTCATAAACAATGGATTAATTACCATTATTAATTATAGTATTAATAGATAATGATAGATACTAATCACCACTGTACCTCCCCCCAGCCTGTCGATCCAGCCCCACAGATACGACAACGTGGACTCCTGTCATAAACAATGTTCCACTCCCTCTTCATTCTTACTTTGATTATAGTGTATTAATAGATGATTGATAGATAATTATAGATAATAATCACCAATATTCCTCTCCCCAGCCTGTCGATCCAGCCCCACAGATACGACAATGTGGACTCCTGTCATGAACAATGTTCCACTCCCTCTTCATTCTTACTTTGATTATAGTATTAATAGATGATTAATAGATAATTATAGATACTAATCACCAATGTACCTCTCCCCAGCCTGTCCATCCAGCCCCACAGATACGACAATGTGGACTCCTGTCAGCAGGTGGAGGTGGAGTTCCAGGCTCTGCTCTGGGCTTCCACCGTCCTCAACATCCTGGCACTCGCTGTTGCCGTGACAACCGTCATCCTCATCAGTGCCTTCAAGTCAGCGGTAAGGATGACAAGCCATTGCAACCATTTTTTTTCTTTTTCTTCTTAAGGTCAAGACAAATTAGCCAAATTTTGTTGTTCTGTGTGTTTGTGTAAGATTGAACAAGCAGGTAAGTTTGTTGATATGGAATTTTTTCTGTCACCTTATATAAACTTTAGGGTACTATCAATCAAAACTTGGCAAATTCTTTGAGATAAATAAACAAGGAACTACCTTTAGCTGGAAGGATACCTTTGCTTTCTAGAAACAAACTGTTATCAATGAAAGGATCAGTATTATGACTATACTCAAAATGTATAGTAGGAAACTGCTATTTACGATATTGCTTTATATCCAATTTGTTGAGAATTATTTTACAATGATAATGAAACAGATAAATAAGGTTGTTACCTACAAAATGTGAGGGTCTTAACTGAATTTTGTGTTTCAATGGTTTTCAGAGCATCCATCCGCTGGTATCAGCTCCTCCGGGAGTGAACCCTGCCACCCCCGTGGTGATCTACAATGGCGCAGGCCAGCAGCATGTGCTGACATACGCCCACTGCCCACCCTACCCCGGCATCCCGACCCAACCACCCGCCTACCCCAACGGGGAGGGGCAGCAGCGACCAGGCAACGAGAAACCACCCCGCTACTCCTTGTAGTGGGCCATTCAACTGTAGTATTTTAGTTCAAACCAAGTTATTTTTTGGTTCTCATTTTGGCAAAACTTCAGAAAATGATGAAAACACAGGGTTAGAAGGGAAACCTAAATCTAGTTCACCCTTATTCGCAGGGCATTTAGGACTATCAAGTCAACTGATGGTAGTTTCAAGCTGCAATATTTTGACATTTGAAACATCAACTTGATGTACCCATCTATCCACTTTATAAAATCATGCATACCAAGGTACAAACTTTTCCCTTTATGATAATAATTTCTTTTCTGGGGGAATCACTGAATTGGTGTAGCCCTTATGTGGCCTTACAATGCTCCAAACTTTAGTTTGTATAGTGACAGACTTAACTCTTGAAGGGCAACTTTAAGTCGAATCTGTGGATGCCATGCCTTTGTGCATTCATTTTGGCTTTCTTTTCTCGAATTAATTTCCAAGAAAAAACAGCTAATGATATTTTGCTGTGTGAAACCTAAGTTACCACCACTGTCGAGCTACACTCCTACTTTGATGCTGTAAATTTTTGTGCCTGTTTGTACGCTTTGCATCGTTACCTCATTCCTCCACTTTTCTAAATGTAACAAAAGTTATTCATCTGACTAATTTTTGACTAATATTTCCAGTGTTTATATGTAGTCTTTAGTCATAAGATTTTTGTAGTAAGATACTTAGTTGAAAGTTGTTGTTCTTGTTGTGCCAAAGTTTAAGCAATTCTAGTAGATGTTTCCTGTGGTAGGTGTAGCTCATCCAATAAGGAATAGTGTAAAAATCTTATTTGACCTTGATTCTCTGACATTGAAAACTTGACTTTGCTGAATCAGAAGGTCAAACTGTGCATAGATAAGTCATAGGTCAAATGTTTGTCCTAAGGTCAGAGTTCAAAGTGCACTTAGCTCTAAGATGAAATAAAGATTGTAATGAGAGCACCTTCAGGTCAAAAGGTGAAAAGTTGTGCTTATGTCAGGAGTCAAAGTTCAAAGGCCAAAAAGTTGTAAATACCAGGTCTGGAGACTGTTGTTAGATTGTTTAGATGATTCGTTTGCATTGTCAGTCAGAGCCAGGGTCCTTGCTTGTCCACACTGTATCAAAAGGTTGGGGTGTTTGATTCCCACTCTCAGAGTTGTGTTCCACACTCTGCCTTCTAGTTGGGACTAAGTTTCAGAAAGCGTGCCTTGTCTTGTGCACTGTCTGAACTTCACTCCCGCATCCCACCATGTTTTGTTTGACCTTGACAGCAGAGCACAAGGTCACCCTCCTCTGGCTGACATGTTTGTTTGCATGTTCTTCTATCTGTGTTGAAAGTTGTGATTATTTAATGTTATTTCATTCTAGTATTAAGTTAAAAGTTTAACACAAGTTTTGTACATATTCAAATCAACCACTATATTCCAAACTTAACACTTTATTTCTTTCAGAGTCTAATATACATCTACGTCTAGAAAATTCTTATGTGCAAATATTCTTGACTTTTGCAATATAATTTAACATCATCTAAGCAGACATGAGTGCATATATTAACAAATTTTTATTCTGTGTAACTAAAATTATGTTTTTCCCTCGAAGTCATGAAACTTGCTTGTGAGGCATTGTGGGTAAAAAAGGTCAAGGTCGTTGACATTTGACCTTCAGAATAGAATGTGGTTCTTAGAAAACAGGTCTGTAGGAAACCTGAGAGGAGCAGAATTTTTGAAAGGAGCGGTGAAATTTAGGTTTTGGTAGTACGATGTGGTTGTGAAAAGTCATTTTTTACTAGGTTCTAAAATGACTGAATCTAGAATCAAATTTCGTTCCTAAAGTTTGTCCTCTTCTTTCTTACTTAGGCTAAGGCCTATCTATCCAGAGAAAAATCTTTTGATCTTCTCTTATTTACTTGGTGTTTATGCGAACACACCAACCAACAAACCCAGTTCAGTATTGGTCCCGAAGAAGGCAACAATGGTCGTTTAAAATTTGATCCCTGTATGAACCTTTGTGTTTGAAGAAAGTTGAGCATTGTACTATAATTGCTACCAACACAGATGAGCGTCCATGAAACCCAAGTGTCTATTGCAAAAAGCATCATGTCGGCAAATTTCATGACTTCTCCAAACAGTTTGAGCTTTATGTATATGTAACATGTTAACTTTGATGCAGAGTTTTGCATTGTTGAAAAAGGTATGTTTTCGATTGCAACTTAACACTGCATTCAACAGCAATAAACTTTAACCTAAATAGATCCTTGCTGTATTTCTGTGTTGTTTCATGATTTTTTGTGTGTGTGTGTGTGTATCAGGGCTCTAGCCAGCGTCCGTTTTTCCGTCAATTGGCGGAAATTTGCTGCGTGTGACGGAAAATTTTTTAAACCAATCCGTCAACCTTGACGGACAAAAATCCTTGGTGGAAGCTACAGGCGGCTTGGGGACGCCGTCCACGGCCGTAAAAGCCACACACTGTTTTGCTATTGTTATTATTGTTGACGAATTGTGTCGGCGTCCTTTAGCATACGATAATCTCATTAAAAACCCGTTTTTCAAGGTCTCAGTTCAGTCTTTCTAACTCCTGGAAGAGTGTTTTCGCGACAATGGGAATTGGCTGACGAAAAAAAATTTTGAGCTGGCTAGAGCCCTGGTGTGTGTATTTATGTTACTGCCTGTGTGTTATGTGTGCGTGCGAGTGTGTGTATTGGTGTATTTATATGACTGCCTGTGCACATGTGCCTGCGGGCGGGTGTGTATGAATTAGTTCATACATGGACGTTATATACCGGCCTTTGGTTCTTACAAGGTATCTCCCTTTGTTGTAAATATGAACTCATTCAAATGATAAAACTTCATGTAATACTACAAAGGCCAAAGAATATGTATAGCTCAAGCTCCAACAATACCTACAAAAAACACAAGTTGTACAAATGCTGAGGTTTCCACTGTAGCTGCTTGTATGGGTGAAAATTGAGATTTTTTCCCCACCCAGCACAATGGTAGAACTGCGCCACCTAGTGAAAGGAACCATATTTGCAGACCTCTCTTGCCTGGTGATATAGTTAGGAGAAGGAGTTTTTGCCAATTTCTGGAGTGCTATGCAAAATTGCAAATAATGCTAAAACACATCAATATAAAACCAAAGGCCCGTATCTCTTTAATGAAGGTCGGCCATTCCCAGATTTGGTCATTTTGCGACTGGTGAGACGAATTGGACTCTTATGGGGGTTTCAAATCAAAGTTGATTTCTTATTCTTGACATTGAGGCTTGTTCTAACGTCAGCTATCTAAGGTATGACTCAAAAGTTTAACCCTTCAACTACCAGAGTTTCAGCCCAATAATATACTATCAGTGCCAGGGTTGGTCGCTGACCTCCAAAAAGAACCCCCCAAACAAGGCCGAAGTCCCTAACTTCCGGGGTTTGTGCGCTACACACGTGCAAAGCTGCTAATTCGGGGGATTACGCTATCCTGGATATATCCGGGTCCGGCACACAGGGCATGCATATGTGTGCCGGATATATACGGGCTTGGCTTAAGGTTCTCTTGCTTAAAAAGGCTGACTACAGTTGTATTGAGTTCTGATTTCAAAGGAAAAGACAACCACAAAGCTTTAATGTAAGTTTTTTTATTGTACATTCTCACCAACAACATGCAAAACCAAACGGGCTTGAGAGGCAACGAAATATTCATCCACTTCTTAAATTAATACATCCAGAAGTATATTATCTGTAACGAAAAACAATTCATTGACAATCCAGTGAACAATATGGGGACAATCATCACATAGTCTCTTGTACCAGTCTGGAAAGAAATTTGCACAACAGCTCAGTTAGATTTTCCATATGTTCACCAAAAGTAACAAGTTTTAAACATTACTGTAAACAAAGTGTACCCTTTTTTACTACTACAGGTTTGTTACGCATCACATATTTCATATTCAAAATCCTGTGCATTCTAACAGCATTAAAAAGATTAAACATACCCATAATCAAGGTAAGCCCAGAAATTCACAGTAGTATCCTTACAAACTTTCAACAACCATGAACAATGTTTCTTTCAAAACCAATGCTTCTATAAAACAGCGAAAAGTAATCTGTAACCAAATACCGAATACTTCACAAGCATGCGTAATGCGTAGGCAAAGATGGCCTGGAATTAACGCAAAACATTTTGTCATATCCATGACAGTTTTTTTTTCTTTTTCTGATGACTTATTCATAATCGTCATATGAACCACTGCTGTAAGGAAAATACGGTACAAGAACCCTGCAACACAAAACTGAAGTTGTTGGAGGAACGAACAACGGTTACAAAACTACTGCTAACAGTCAAACCTGGCTACTTTTGTTATCCTACAGTTTCCACGAACACTTACACCACGGCTAGTACACACATTGTTATTATGGCACCCTTACTACCATTCCTGTCATAAAATACACACAGAAACACCACAAAACCTTCCAGGAATCGCCCAGAAAATAAGACGTCTGTACGGAGAACCTAAAACTTCTGCACAACTCGTCTTCTGAGGTAACAGTGAAGGTCACGGACAAGGAAGTACCTCGCGTCGTCATTGGTTCAAAGTCATGTGATCCGCGAGCGGACCCATTCCATTGGCTTGTGTAGTCATGTGATCAAAATACAGGCTATCTATTGGTAGAGAAACATTATATACAAACAAATTACATATCTTTCCTCTAAAAATAGTCTGAAGTTGTTTGTAGGTTTTGCGTCATTAGAATAGAGTTTATTTCTTAATGTTCCAAAAAGTAGTCTGACACAAAGAAGTGTTCCTTTCATTAATTTTCTCATCAATATAATACCAGTGGTACTAAAGATTTTCTTGTTCTAATAGGTTGAATGTACCGTCAAGCAATCAATTGTTTAACCTTTCTGCTGCTAAGAAGTTACTGAAGCACCAAATCTGTATTGTTTACAGCACAACTCAGCTGGGAAAGGGTTGATAACTGTGAGCAAGCCATATGGGAGAAAAAACATTTGCACGAAATTTCTCATGGAAAAAAAATCATGATAGGAAATCATCTTGCATTTAAATCTTTCCTTTTGCTTAAAACTTGCAAGAATCTACAACTTGTCTTCAAGAATCAGTAGTACCTTAAGACATTGGTCTTGTGATTCTGCATGCTTCTCTCCAAATCTGTTTTGGCAGAAATTGCTGAAGTACAACGTATCAACAATTCGTCACAAATAGTAATAACAAGTTTAAATAATGAAACCTTGCACCTTTGTTTAAATTCCAACACATCTGAAAGCCGATATCATACCAAAGATATCACAGCAACCTAGAAACCACATTTCTTCAGCTTCACTGGTAATAATGGATAATATCATTGAAAATCTTTCCCTTATTTGGTTACATTCTGGAATTAGAGTACCGTCATAGTTAATAGAGTTGTGTCTATACATAAGATTATACTTTTAAGCATAGTTAAAACAGACATGTAGAACTTGTTCTCTCCTTACTCTATGTAAAAATCCAACATTTCCACAAAGAAATAAAACAACAGGGGCCATTCCTAATCATTATTTTCCACAAAATTCACACCAACATTTATTTATATACATACACAGCTCTAATATCTGCAGGGTAGTATTTAAGAGCCGCAAGGGTAAAACGTAATAAGTTAATAATAATCAGAGTTTGCTCATGAATAGCACTAAAACGGAAAGCCTCCACGACAAGTTAAGCATGCAAGTACCTTTTTTTACAAGCAAGCAAGCATGCCACCACCTAAATTTATATAACTGCAAAAACAAGGGACAAAACTCGACTTGGCACATTATTTCCGCAAGCGTTTCTATCTACAGGGAATATGGCATACATTTGGCATCATTCACACACCACCATGGCACATGATCTGCAATGTACAGCACACAGCGCTTGCGAGGGTTAGGCTGATATCATCTCGATTTTTTGGCAGCGAATATTACGGTACAGTCAGACGTCGAAAGCACGATCTACAGTCATTATGTACAGGAGGTCACAATAATGTTTCAGTATACCATATATGGCTTCTGTTAGTCCGCTTAACGAAACTTTCCTCACAATTCTTTGTTCCCCTTGGTTACGATTTCACCCTTTCTTTGAGTCTTCAAGAGATCGACAGCTTTGCTGGCATCATTACGTTTTTGTCTTAACGGTCCCTTTCAATGAGAAGGGCACAACGTACTTTCCTAACAAACACATCGCGGCCGAAACTGGTGTTTACTTTCTCCCACCACCTCTAGCATTTCTCTTACAATAATCCGTGCACAAACTATCAACACTTACCGGAGCTAAGGGTCCCACCCCAATGTTCATAATATCTCGTCAGAAATTACGTTGACGACCAATAGAACTCCACCCCCTACCGGGGCTACAGGGTCTCTCACCGGCGTGTATTACGTCTACTACTGAGGAGTGTGTGGTGTGCGGGTTAGTGTCGCCCGCGGTTACGGTTACCATAGCTACGTAGAACAGGTTTCCCTGAGTGCGGGGTCGGAGGTTAAACGTTAAATCTTGGTGCCGATGTCTGCGTACGGATCGTTGACGATCTGCTTGGAGGGGTCGGGTTTCGGCTTGTACCGCTCCGGGTCGAGCGCGCGGTGCTGGTTCAGGTACGGGCCCCAGTCCGGCGCAGGCTTGCAGGCGAATCGTAAACGCTGGAAAAGAATGGAACTAAAGTTAGTTGTGGCTAATTAGAATAACACCATAGCTGAAAATTTACACCCTAACAATCTTGAAAGGTTATCATGTCCATATTCAGTGCGCGCGATACTGGTTCAGGTACGGGCCCCAGTCCGGCGCAGGCTTGCAGGCGAATCGTAAACGCTGGAAAAGAATGGAACTAAAGTTAGTTGTGGCTAATCAGAATAACACCATAGCTGAAAATATTTACACCCTAACAATCTTGAAGTGTTATCATGTCCATATTCAGTGCGCACGATACTGGTTCAGGTACGGGCCCCAGTCCGGCGCAGGCTTGCAGGCGAATCGTAAACGCTGTAAAGGGACCAGAAAAGTCTGTTGTTAGTTCAGGCTAATCAGAATACCACCATAGCTGAAAATGTAAACCGTAACAATTTATCATTAGTTCATCAAGATGCACTTGTATATATAGTGTTACTTATGGGTTGCAGGCCAATTTTAAATGCTGTAAACGGACAGGAAAAGTCTGTTACCCCGGTAGTTCAGGCGAAATAGAATAATACCCTTACACACTGTACTGAAAATTTACACCCTACCAATTTTGAAAGGTTATCATGTCCATATTCAGTGCGAATACTGTTCTTTTGTTATTCATTAATGAAAAAACAATGGATGGTCAAAATGCCAGTTTAGTCAAACTGAGGAAATATGAAGTCCATACTAGTAGTAGTATCCAGTATTTGATTATACTGCTGCTGGGGTCCCTGACACAGGGGTAGACAGCAGTCGACTAGCCTTCACACCGTGCTTCCATATACAGTAGAAGCAGCTTAATTGCACGGCCTATTTGCCAGTGAATTTCGTGCAATTATCCGGCTGGTGCAATAATGCGAAGTTATCCGGCTGGACTTTAGATTCTGGGATTCCGTGCAGTTAACAGAAGTGTGCGTTAATCCGATGTGCAAGTAACTGGCTTCCACTGTATTTACAAGAGTGAAACAACAACAAAACCACCCGTACCTCCATGAAGGTGTCTCCCGGCGACGTTACGACCCTGTAGATGGCGATGACAGGGATCCAGATGGTGCCAGACAGCACCATGAGCCAGGCGATGGCCTGCGACCAGCCCGGGTAGATGTACGTCTCGTTCAGCGTGGGGGGCTTGTACTCCACCAGGCTGAAGATGAAGATGAACTGGAGAAGAAAAAGTTCAATATGAAAAATAAGAAGGGAATAGAAATCATCTCATCATCATTATTCATCCTCTATTTTGAGGTGCAGCAAGTAAAGTCTGATTTCCAGAACAGTCTGTCTCTCATTGCAGTGAGAAGTCCCGGGCCTTCTAGGCCAGTTTCTGACTCAAATAGTTTCTTCAAAGTTAGTCTTGGGCGACCAACATGTTTCTTACATAAATAATAATAAGGTGACCAGAAGAGGAGTTTTTCGGCAGGCTCTATACTACGAGCCACATGGCTGGCAAGATGGAGATGAACTGGAAAGAAAGGAGGAAAGATCATCCCACAAACTGAACACTACTTGCTGTAGAACTGAACGCTATCGTAACAGTGCTGTACCCTTCATGGTTCACCTTTTGAACAAGTAATTGTCACCTCAGTGTTTTTGTATCAAATAGTAAGGCATTATGTAATTTAAATATTCCTCTGATATACTGATACTGATATGACTGTGTTAAGCAAATACTATTTTAAATGTTTTATCCCAATACTGTTTTAATTTGTCTGTCTGCAATGCTTTTTTTAGAGCTGTGTTATTGCAATGGTTTATAAGCTTCGATTTAACCGCTAATTGATGTTATTATGATGTTAACGGTTTGTAATGACAAGTCGCAATTCAGCCGTGAGGCTGCAATGTCGTCAGTTTGTTGAATTTCGAAATAAAACCAGTCATATAGATGAAAACATTCAAGAATTAAAAACTAAATGAACGAAACAAGGGAACTGGAAAGTCTTCTTACTTGTGGAGGAGTTGAAGAAGCTTATGACTCAAAGCTAGGTAATCATAGATATCAGACTTCACCCTTGCTGAAAACTATTGCTTATTACAAGATATCTATTTATCAGATTGATGTGGACAGAACAAAAAGAAGTAATGATTTACATTAGACTCTATTACAATTCTTACTCTTAAAAAAATACCTTCTACACTTTGCAGCTGTGTCAGAAGTGCTTGCAATTTTTCAGTAGATTACAAGGGATGCACACTCAAGCTATTACTGCCATTAAGTGGATGAATTCATGAGGGAAAACATGATAATATAACCAGCAGAATCCTTACGATCAGCAGTCCAGGTGAGATGACTGCCCAGGTGGCCTTCCAGTACCAGCCAGGCTTGAACCCAACCATCATCTCTATGTCTCTGCAGAAGTTGTTAATGCCTGTAAGAGTAAGAACCCAACCATCATTTCTATGTCTCTGCAGAAGTTGTTAATGCCTGTGGGGGAAAGAAAGAATTAAACAGGGTTATCAAAATATCTAGCATTTGTTGCCATGTTTATAAAAAAAAGTAGCTATCTCAACTTTTATGACGGTGTATACTAGTAGTTGTAGTTGGACAGTTGGACCATACAGATTTAAGTCTCTGTACTTGTTGTATCAGTAAAAATGTTCACATAATTCTTGGAAATCAAATGTCGAAACGTGTATTCAATACAGCACCATTCAATCCCTTGTTTGACAGAAATTTGATGCTACAGGCAAATAAATTCTAGTCAAAATCCACCTCTGAACGAAACCATGGCACTGACCATCGCCTAAAACCATGGCACGTGGCCTAAAGCTGTGACCCCGACCATGGCCTTTGTTAAAAAAACAATGGCCATGAAAAATCCATGGCTGTACAAAATGTAGGTGAAAACAAACCATGACACAAGACCTAAAACCATGACAGTAACCATGGCCTTTGTTGAATACAACAATGAAAAAACCATAAAGTATACTGGTGTATACTTTAGACCATGGCCATGACAAAACCATGACACTTACCATAGACCCATGAGATTCCCAGCATCTCAGTGATGGCAATGACCATGAGCGAGTAGGAGGCAGCAAAGTTGTCGATCAAGTTCACCCAGTACAGTCCACTCTGTCGTGGGGGTGAGAGAAAAATATAGTGTTGTTTGAAATATGTGTTAATATTTAGTCACAATACAGTAAAGGTTTGGTGAGACTGCCTATAGGTGAATATTGTTACAGCACATTCAGTAGATTCTAGTTCACCTTTATCCGTGGGGCAACCTATATCCATTGTATTTAATATTTGGTATATAAAGAAAAAAATGCCAAGGGACTGATGATGATTTAGAGATATCGAGTCAAACGTACAGTGTTTTTTTTTCTTCGAATTATTGCAGCCTGAAACCATCGTCTGTCTAGTTGATATCCTTAAATACCCTGGTTTTAGATGCAATGGATATAAGTTACCCAACGGATAAAGGTGGACTACCATTACACTGTGCAGCATTCTTGTGTCTGCAGAGTTTCACTTTTTTTCTGTTCTTATTAGAATATCTAACCAGTCAATCAGACAAACTTTGCAGGGAGGACTATTATAAACCCAGAAGGGTGGGAGACTGGGATAAAATCTGCAACACAAGTAACTTCAACTAACTAGCCGATGTTGTAGATGCTATACATACAGTAGAAGGCTTAGCCGTTTAATTCCACACACCATTTGCCAGCGTATTTCGTGCAATTATCCGAGTGGTGCAACAATGCGAGGTTATCCAGCTGGACCGTACAATTTGGGGATTTTGGAGTTCCGTGCAATCAACAGAAGTGTACAGTTATCCGTTGTGCGATTAACTCAGGCTTCTACTGTATCTTGTTTGCCTTGATGCCCCCATCTCCTTTGTAAAATGAAACATCCCCCAAACCTAGCTCCCTAAATTTGGGTTGAAATTAGCTTTAAGAAGCTGCTGATCATTTTCCTTTATCTCTCAAAGGAACACAAAACACAAGTCATGGCAGTCACGTCTCAAACGGCACGATTCTAAGGAAGCGTATTTTACATGTTAATGGGAATCAGACCCGTATCTTCCAAATCTCTGTTCCCACTGCCATCCGCGGGGGTTTCAGTTTTCTGGGGTTAATTGCTCAACGCTCCCGGAATTAATTGAATTTCTTTGCGGCGTTGCTTTATGGCTAGGCAACGGCCCGGAGATCATTGCAGTGGATCGAGCTGTGAAACATGGTCTGTTTGGTCATTTATTCTGGTGCTTCCGATAAAATATCTTATGTAACAGGAGCTCCACATCTCTGAGTATTGTTTGATTAAAGCTATTTGATGAAGAGACTGGTGCAGAATTCGATACAGAAAAGTTTCATTTTACAAGGGACTACAATAGATGAACTAATCATCATCATCATCATTCATCATCCTCTATGAGGTGCAGCCAGTAAAGTCTGACTTCCAGAACAGTCTGTCTTTCATTGCAGGAAGAAGTCCTAGGAACTACAGATGAACTACTGATGTGCAGAAAGTTTTGACTCAAATTGATGGGTTGAAACCTGTGTTGCTTGCCATATGGCTTCACAGCATTAAGATGCCCCCTACACTGTGGAAAAATCCTGGTACCAACCCTGGTAATGGTAGAAAGAAAGAACTTTTTTGAGGACTTGTGGGTCATCGCCCTCAAACATCTCTTTCTTTGACAAAAATGGCATTAGATTTAGCATAGTCCCTCAGCAAAATTTGTCCCTCCAAACACAGAAAATGCCGTTTCAGAGGGTGCAGATTTTAAAATTTCCGCAGACGAACCTAGCCACAGCTCGCACCTTTGGTAGTCGAAATCGTGAATATATTTGGGGGGGCATCGCCCTCGCTAAAACCATGTGTCTTTCTAACAGAATTGTCATCAAAGTTAGCTTAGTCTGGCAGCAAAATTTGCCCGTCAAACGCAAGAAATGGCGTTTTAGAGGGTCAAGATTTCAAATTTTCGGACCCCCCTAGGATGGTCGCGCATCCGGCCGCAATATTCTGTCAGTAAAAGTACACCCCCCCAAACGAAATTTGCTGCCACCGCCGCCTCTGTAAGATGCCCCCTATGCTGTGAAAAAAATCCTGGTAACAACCCTGGTAATACTGTAAATGCAGAAATGTTCGCGGTGGAGTTATGTTCGCGGTTTTTGCGGTGACGACTTTACCGCGAACTTAAAACCACCGCAAACATTTTTCTATAATGGTATTAGATTGCAGTCTATGGTGTTACCGCAAAATTAAAACCACCGCAAAAAGTCATTTTTCCCGCTACCGCGAAATTAAATCCCCGCAAACTTCAATGCATTTACAGTAGCAGGCTTGCACATGGTCACTAGCATGCTGTTGCGCCTCTTGCATTGCCACAAGGCCACGATAATTTTACCTTATATTATTACTACATGTACATTTGTATATCTATTTCATAGATCTAGACTCCATAATGTATGTGTGTTGTTAACTTGATTTATCTTGACTTGAATGTTACATTGATTATGATATCTGTTCTTGTATTTATGTATATTATGATTTGATGTATCATTGTTATGTTTAAGGTATGGCGGCTTCGAAAAGGTGTCTTTTGACACCTGTTCCGCCATACCCTCCAGTGTGGAGAATCCAAATAAATAAATAAATAAAGTAGTAGAAAGAAAGAACTTTTTTGAGGACTGACCCTCGTGACACAGAGGAGTCCCAGCAGAAACATGACTAAGCAGAATCCCAGGGTGCTCAGAGTCTTCTTTATCCCTGCGTGGCCGATCTTAAACGTGTCGCAAATCGTCGTCACGACTGTCTCGATGATGGCAAACTGGAAAAACACAAAGAAACATGTCATTAAAATAATCGATAATCCTGTTACAGATCAATTCCTGCTTTTTTTTAAAGGACAAAAGAATTTGCAAAAGATAAGAAGTTTTATTCCCACCATAAATGTAACACATTGGAAGTGGAAACAGACTCTTTGTTACAGGATCGACCCATTTTTCTGAAAATTGGGCAAGAGGTCAATAGAAAAACAGCTGGAGAAATTAATGCAACTGACCGTATCCACTCCCTAAAACCGTATAAATTCAGGGAGTTTATATGATAAGGTACAAACCTTCCTTGTCTGTTTTTGTGTTAAATTGTCAGCATTTTTGTTAAATCTCAGAAACAACAACTTGAATTGTTTGGGCCTAACAGGTGTTCTATACAGTTGTTCTCACCTGCATGGAGCACCTGTTTGTTAGCCCTGAGTAACCATGTCATCTTTTATTGTCAATCTTGGGATTTTAATGGTCAATGTTTCAATGCTACAATGATGACGTTACAAATGGCTGTACTTTTTGTACATTGCAATGCAACTCAAGCTGTTTCAGCCTGCGATGTGACTTAAAGTAAGTTCAAAGTTGAAAGTTCACCTGCGTGTCGAGGCCGAGGGTCAGCAGCATGAGGAAGAACAGGATGGCCCAAATGGGGGGCACGGGCAGCTTCGTAAGGGCCTCGGGATATGCAATAAACGCAAGCCCAGGCCCTGCACAGGGAGGAAAGGTAAGTTAGTTTTACAGAGTCTGACACATTTCCAAACCATAACACAAGCTCTGGTAAAAGGTGACACTCACTCACTAACTTACTCACACACTCACCCACTCGCTTGCATACTCATTCACTCCTCACTCACTCACTCACTCTTACACACCCACTCACTCCTCTATTCCTTTATCCCTCCCTCCCTCATTCCTCCTTTACCAGAGGCTGCTATATCATCTATTCACACTCACTCACTCACTCTCCTTTCTTTCTCTCCAAAATCTCCCTGCCTTACCAGAGGCTGCCACATCATCCACGTCCACTCCGATCTGCGATGGAGAAGATGTCTTATTCATTCATTCATTCATACTCTCTCCCTTCCTCCCTCCCTCCTTTTGTCACTCCTTACCAGAGGCTGCCACATCATCCACATCCACTCCGATCTGCTTGGCCATGAAGCCGAGGATGGAGAAGATGACGAAGCCAGCGAAGATGCTGGTGGAGCAGTTCATCAGGGACACGATCAGGGTGTCTCTGTGGGGGGTGATGTGTAATTAGATACTGTGGGGAGGGATCAAATTTCAGAACATGGTTCCATAAGGCACAGACAGCAATGGCAGGGAATGCACTATCTGTAAGATCGATGTTATGTTTCAGAACCTGGTTCCATAGAACAATACAACTGATTCTTTTGACACTGTGGGGAGGGATCGAATTTCGGTTCCATAAAGCAATGCTAGAGAATGCACTGTCTGTAAAATGGGTGTTAAGTTTCAGAACCTGGTTCCATAGAACAATACAACTGATTGTAACACTTTTCATACTGCGAGGAGCATATCAGATTTCAGAACATGGATCCATAGAACCATGTTCCATAATATGATTTCCATAACTCAGCAGATGCCATTTCTGCTGTTCACATAATGAGGAAATTAATAAACTCTTACCTGTACCAATTTTTATTGAGATATAAAGATCATTTGAGGCAGTTGTCAATGTTATAACCAGCCCTTACTTGTAGCAGTTGTTAATGTGAGAACAGCCCTTACTTGTAGCAGTTGTTAATGTGAGAACCAGCCCTTACTTGTAGCAGTTGTTAATGTGATAACCAGCCCTTACTTGTAGCAGTTGTTAATGTTATAACCAGTCCTTACTTGTAGCAGTTGTTAATGTGAGAACAGCCCTTACTTGTAGCAGTTGTTAATGTGAGAACAGCCCTTACTTGTAGCAGTTGTTAATGTGATAACCAGCCCTTACTTGTAGCAGTTGTTAATGTGATAACCAGCCCTTACTTGTAGCAGTTGTTAATGTGATAACCAGCCCTTACTTGTAGCAGTTGTTAATGTGATAACCAGCCCTTACTTGTAGCAGTTGTTAATGTTATAACCAGTCCTTACTTGTAGCAGTTGTTAATGTGAGAACAGCCCTTACTTGTAGCAGTTGTTAATGTGAGAACAGCCCTTACTTGTAGCAGTTGTTAATGTGATAACCAGCCCTTACTTGTAGCAGTTGTTAATGTTATAACCAGTCCTTACTTGTAGCAGTTGTTAATGTGAGAACAGCCCTTACTTGTAGCAGTTGTTATTGTGAGAACAGCCCTTACTTGTAGCAGTTGTTAATGTGAGAACAGCCCTTACTTGTAGCAGTTGTTATTGTGAGAACAGCCCTTACTTGTAGCAGTTGTTAATGTGAGAACAGCCCTTACTTGTAGCAGTTGTTAATGTGAGAACAGCCCTTACTTGTAGCAGTTGTTATTGTGAGAACAGCCCTTACTTGTAGCAGTTGTCAATGTTATAACCAGCCCTTACTTGTAGCAGTTGTTAATGTTATAACCAGTCCTTACTTGTAGCAGTTGTTAATGTGAGAACAGCCCTTACTTGTAGCAGTTGTTAATGTGAGAACAGCCCTTACTTGTAGCAGTTGTTAATGTGATAACCAGCCCTTACTTGTAGCAGTTGTTAATGTTATAACCAGTCCTTACTTGTAGCAGTTGTTAATGTGAGAACAGCCCTTACTTGTGGCAGTTGTAAAT